>NW_008616367.1:0-8525 GCF_000691845.1 Merops nubicus
CTGCCTTCCCAAGGACCTGCTGCAGACACTCTAATTAGTACGTTAATCAAGCTCGTTGGCTGGGAGAGAGAAGGTGTAAGAGGATGGAGGGGGAGCTGGAGTGTCTGGACAGGAGGATACCCAGGGAATATTCAGGCTGGAGATGAGGAACAGTTTGTTGTTGAGAGCCCCCATGCTCACACTTCACCCTCGACATGAGCAATGAGCCACAAAGCCCTGGCAGGGCTGTAGCCCCCCCGAGGCACCCAGCACCCCTGCACCCAGTGGGTGTGCTCAGCCCCCCGACTGCACCACCCCTCTGCTCCATCCCCCCTCCCCTGGCAATCCACAGCCACTGCCACCAGCCCACGGCCTGGGGCTGGCTCCAACTGCTCCTTCCCACCACCCCCCAACGCTGCTGCACCCCTCGGGAGGTGCAAGGTGGCACGTGGGAACCCAATGCCACAGAATGCCAGCATGGAGGGGTTGGAAGGGACTTCTGGAGGTCATCTCATCATCTACAGCAAGGTGCCCAGCATCGCATCCAGGAGGGTTTGGAATCTCTCCAGAGGAGAACCCACAGGCTCTCTTGACAGCCTGCTCCAGGCTCTGCCACCTTCACAGCGAAGTTTTTCCTCCTGTTCAGGTGGAACCTCCTGGGTTCCAGTTTGTGCCCATTGTCCCTTGTCCTGTTGCTGGGCACCACTGACAAGAGTCTGGCCACCTTGACTCTTGCCCTTTAGATATTGATGAGAGAGTGGTGAGGCACTGGAAGAGGTTGCCCAGGGAGGTGGTGGAGTAATCATCCCTGGAGGGGTCCAAAAAACAAGTAGATGTAGCCCTTGAGGGTTACACTGGTTAGAAAAATGTTGGGAGGAAGGTTGGACTTGATGTTCCTAGAGGTTCTTTCCAACCATAGTGATCCTATAATTCTACAAGATCCACTCTGTCCTGCCATTTAGGGTGATGCCAAGTCAGCCCCTGGGCTTGAGGTACACACAGCCCCAGGAGAAACCAGTTCCCCCCATGGTGCCCAGCAGCATGAGCTCAGTGGTGCCTGCCAGGGGAGCCAGAGCAACAGGGGACCCTGCAAAAGGGGGGACCTCACCCCACAGCTCTGCACAGCTCCGGGACACGTGCCAAGACCAGAGCCACTGCCCTGTCTGGGCACGGAGTCACAGTGCCCACATGGCACTGGGCAAGGAGGAACAGGCTCGTCTCACTCAGCTCTCTGTCTGTCTGCAAAAACCACCACGGCCACACACATCCCGACGAGGTGTCTGAGCTGCAGATGAGCAGTGAGAGCCCAGACCTCAAGGACGCAGGCATTAGATGTCATTTGGGATGTTTTCCTTCACCAGGTCCGTTGTCAACACACAAAAATGTGTCTCTGACACCCTGGGGATGCTTATTCCTGACGCTGTCTCGGGAGCAGCAAACATGCAGATGATTCAGCTCCAAAATTACCAGCCGTGGGATGTGAGCCTCCAAGCAGAGATCCTGGCTATTCCTGGGCAAAAGCTCAAAGCTGCCTTTGCTTCCCTCTCCTTCTCTTGCAATCATCACAGGATAGATTCCCATTTTTTCCCCTCCCTGCAGGACGGGGTCGGAGCAGGACTGATGCCCACGCTGGCCAGCAGCCCAGGGCACACGAGTGAAGGGTGAACGTGGCCTCAGCAGCCCCCAATTCCAGCTGAATCTGCCAGGAGGATTTGCACCAACTCCCACCCCACCTCAGAGGGCAGCGTGCTGCTGCCATGGCTATTTTCTCTCTGTTTTCCTAGACGTTTACCCTTCCTCCCTTCACCCACAAGATGGTTTCCAGGCTTCGATTCTCTTCCTTACGGCAACAAAAACCCAGCCAGGAAACCTCAACCCACTCTCCTGACTCTGAGAGATGGGGGGAGCCCCAGCCCCCCTGGGCTGGTTGCTTCAGCTCAACACAAAACTCATTTAAAAGCAAAACTTTTGACATTATGATAAAGCAACACATGAAGCTCACGTGGGTCCAAAGCTCTGCAGTCCCTGAGCATCTCTGGGTGCTCACAGAAACCTGGGGACACCAGAAGGAAGGGACTTGCAGAAATCCCATTGCACCTGCACCTCAGTTCAGCCAGGGTTGAAACAGCTCAGCTGGTGGGATGGAGCATGGGCCAGATGCTGCTCCTGCAGCTCCAACAGCAGGGACACTGGATGCCCCTAAACCACCCAATTAGTTCATCAGGGAAAGGACAGAGCAAAGAGTGACTGTCAGAGAGGAAACGAGGAAGAAGGATTAGAGAGCAAACAAATCATATCAACTCAGATCAAAACAGGCCATGGATATGATTGCTCTTAAGCTTTTCACGCCTGGCTAATTTTTTTATTATTCAAAGAAACTCCTGTTTTTGTTTTGCCTCCTTAAAGGAAGAACCAGAAGGGAGAGAGCTCCTCCAGCAATCACAGATAATAACCACCACGGAAGAAAAGGCTTCCTGCTCCAACAAGGGGAGACAATTAGCATGAGCCACGGTGTGGGAGCATCTCTTCATCTGCCCTGCCCTGCCCAAACAAAAAAAAATGAAAGGCTTTGCAGGAAAGAGGCCTCAGTTAGGTATTTATGTTGGGTTGGCACACATAAATACAACAGTTGGCTCTGGACTGCCCAGTGGGGAGGCAAGGGAGTGACCTTATCGCTCTCTGCAACCATATGAAAGGAGGTTGGAGTGAGGCTGGTGTTGGTCTCTTCTCCAAAATCACTAATAATAGGACAAGAGGAAGAGGCCTCAAGTTGCACAAGGGGAGATTGTGATTGGATATTAGGAAGAATTTATTCCCTGAGAAAGTGGTGAGGCACTGGAACGGGCTGCCCAGGGAGTTGGAGTCACCATTCCTGGAGGGGTTCAAAAAATGAGTAGATATAGCCCTTGAGGCTATGGAGTAGTGGTTAGGGAGATGTTGGGAGGAAGGTTGGACTTGATGATCCTAGAGGTCCTTTCCATAGGGATTCTATGATGCTATGACCCATGACCAAGCTCAAGCTCCTGCAAGACTGTGGCACGTGTCTTTGCTTTTCCACGGCGCTCCCGCACGGGCTGCGCAAAGCCACCCTAAGCAGGACCTAAGGATGCCCTGGGAAGGACCTTCTCCCTCCAGATGCCAACAGAGGGCTGAAGCCCTTCCATACCCCTCACACGACATCCGAGAGGCTTCCCTGGCTGGTGCCAAGGCTGCTGAGGAAGAGCAGCCTTCCTCCCACCCCACCGCTGCTCCTTTAACGCGCCCGTCGGAGGCTCCCGCGCTGCAAACCCAACCGTGCGTCATCCAGCCCTCATTTTGATTGTTAAAAATTCATTAATGAGAGCAGATTGGTATTATATCGCTGTCTTAATTAAAGAGGGCTACGGAACAGCATTTTAAATAGCAATGTCATTTTCTAATTGACACAGCTACATTATAAAGAAAAATACTTAAACAGAACTTGAAACTGAGCCGGTTTCTTCTGATGGCAGGGCTCATTTTGGTTTAAATTTTTAATCTGCTCATAAAATATTCAGGGGCAAGGAAAGGGATAATGTTTCTCCAGGTGTACAGTTCCCCTCCTCGGGCCCAGTCTCCCATGAGGTTGCTGGAGGAGGAAGGCTTCAGCAGCCAGGGAACCTTCTTCTCCATCCTCCTCCACGCAGGACCCCGTGGCTCCAATCCTTCCCAAGCCCTGGGGGAATAGGCAGCACCAAGCCCTGCTCAAGTTACTGCTCCTCCTGCATCCTTTTGGCTAAACCCCACTGGAATTGAGTGGAAAATGTGCTTTGGTGCCTTTGTTGGGCCAAGCATTTCTTCCCTACTAAGGGCAGAGGGATGACCAGGATTGAGCATGTCCATGCCTTCAGTGGATGCCAGTGCTGGCTGCTGGGTCCATATAGGCTAGATGGGGAGACACAGGGATGGGGGGCACAGGGATGGGGCACAGGGATGGGGCACAGGGATGGGGCACAGCTCAGGCACTGGCCAAAACCATCCCCTTGGGCCATTATTTGAATGCTGGATCTCATCCTCCCACAGGCAGACACTCTGATCTCTCTCCTGCTGTTCAAGGTGTTTCATATACAAACGTCCAACAGCTAATTCCACGCACTTAAGGGCACAGGCTTCTCAAGTTTTCCATTTAGGAAAAAATCTGGTCACCACTTCAAGGACTGGGACAGCAAATCAGGGAAGAAAAAGGCTTTGGACGCCTCGACTCAAATTCCCCTGCACGGCAGAACGTTCCCCTCTCGCTCGCCTTACACGGCCCTTCCAGCAGCCTGGGAAACCAGTCCTGGCTCTTGCCAGCAGGAGATTTTTCCACCAGCATTAGTGGAAATTAGTGGCATTTGTCCACGCCTGCGTCTCAGCAGCCAGGCAGTGAACTCCCAGCACAGACCCAGCCCACTGAGCCGGTAGCACCGTGCCTTGGCCACCGTGCTCAGTACAAGCACGAGGGCAGGGTGAGCCAGAGGACAGGTTGCTCAGAGGCTTGAACTCTGGATCTGCCTCTCACCAGCTTTTTGGATGACCTTTTGGATCTTGGAGACGGCCCACCGCCCTGCCTCAGTTTCCCTTCTTGCTTGTCTCCTTTTTCCAGGCGGTTTTACAGCATCCCTGGCCATGGGTCGAGGCGAGCTGGGAGGGTGGGGGTGATGCTACACCCAACCACTGGTACCCACGGAGCCCCTCACACTTCAGCATGTACACAAAAACAACTTCCAAAAGCAAAATATCATCAGCCTGCAGGGCGGCTTGGCATCAATGCGTTACTTTTTTAACAGGGAAAAGAACTAGAAAGCCAACAAAATAAAGAGAAACTTCAACTCCTCCACTCCTCCTCTCATCACTCTCTGAGGGAGGGGTACTCAACTTCACACCCCACGGATGCCCACGCAGGAGCTGGCACCATGCAGGACGTGCCCAGGGGGTTCCCTCCAACCCCTTCCCCACCCGAGCATCCCTCTGCCACCCTCTGCCCCGTGTCCCCGGCTCCCGTCGCTTCCCAGTGAGACTGTCCAGCTGGCTGGCAGAGGATCTGGAGAGGCTGTTTAATCAGGGAGAGCGATTCGCCTGTAATTTCTTCTGATAAAGTATTACAGATGCTACATTTCTAGCCATCTGGCAGCAGGCTGCGTTTCCTGCCTCTGCCTCTCGCGCTCTCAGAAGGGGAGAGAGGGATCAGAACTGAAAGGCAGGATGGTGGGAAGGGCTGTGCCGGGACAGGGAGGGGAGCAGGGCAGGTATTCCTGCATCCCATCCTTTCCCAATGCCACACTGCCAATCCCACAGGTTGGCAGCAAGCAGGCAAAGGATGGGACCACTGCAGAGCATGTCAGTGTCCCCAGGACAAGCAGAGCACATGGAGCTGGAGCTGTTAAAAGCCAGGCTGGACAGGGACAGAGCTCCTAGATCATCCTCCTTGGTCACAAACCCCTCCCAGTGTGGCAAAGCCTCTTGTCCCCAGCTGCCCTATCCTTCAGCCTCAGCCCAGACACCAATCCAGATGCTCAGCCCCTCAATCCCAACCACAGCACTGGGCAAAGCACCCGCACCCATCCTCATCAGACTGGGGAGAGCCCAAAACCAAACACAGCAGAGTCCATCCAGCCTTACACCCCAAGGAGGAATTTACCCCGAGAGGAGCAAGCGGGAGGCATGGGGAGAAGCTCTGCAAACAAAAGGCAGCTCACTCAGATTTACCAGAGCCTGAGCAGAACCATCACAGGGTTCAGCACATTAAAAATAACTGAAGGGAAGGGCTCGCACTTCATTACTCTCGACAGAACTGGGTCTTGGTCACGCCAAGGATCTGCTGGGGAGCAACCACGGCACCGCACGCCACAGCCCTCCCCTGCCCCGCTCAGGTGTGAAGCTGAAGCTGAACAGGGCCAGGGATGGAAGGGGGGCTGCAGAGGTTTTATTCTCCCCTTCCCCCTGACCCGCCGTTGCACAATGTACAGACCCCTTCCACCTGGCACACTTTGCATCCCTGCTCCTGCTCTCAGGATCCCACCTCTCCAGCCGCCTTTCGGGGAGATGGGGATGGGGGTACCCCCGGGAGGGCCAGGCAGCACGACACGAGGCAGTGGTGATGATTTTGTCAGCAATACCCAGGAGATGCCCCAGCAGAGGGTGGCACCAACGGCGGGGTCAGTGCCTGGGACAACCAGCCCCAGCTGAAGTTTCTCCGTGAACCACAGAGAGTTAAAGGCTGGCTGAGGCCCCGAAGCATGAGGTCTATGCATATGTGGCTAATGTAATACAATTATACATTAATATATAACTAACAGTCATGGTAATACAACATTACAGTAGGTAGATTATCCCATCTCCTGTAATTTATTATTGTTATTTGTAAACCATTAGTGTCCAGAGCTGAACCCGGGTCAGAGTGCAGGGTCCTGGCACGCTTTCGCTCGCCCCAGCAGGAGTGGGTGGATGAAAGACCCTCCTGCTACGGGGCCAAATCCTGCCCCAAGCTCCTGCACTGAGACCTGCCTCCCCACTGGGACCTGAATCCCAGGGCTTGTGGTCCTTGGTGGGACACATCCACCGACACCGGACAAAGCTTTCCCCACCCCAACACTCCCCCGTGCCCAGCCCCAAAATGCTGGGGCCAAACCGGCCCAGGGGCTCAGCAGGTATCTGGCAGGGGGATCTGGTAGCCCCCGGGGCTTGGCCACCACCTCGCCATCACCACGGAGCCATTCCAGTTGCCTTTGAGGGGAAGGAACAAAGCCCAACTGGTTTCGCGCAGCTACCAATTAATCTTGATCGACACCACCCTCCATAGTGAGTCATCCACCCGAAGTCAATTTACATTTTTATTAAATCACACAGGAAAATTAGAAGCGTTATTACTTCCCTCCAATTCAATACGTGTTCTGTGTTCCCCCACCATTCACCGTGTGGGAAAACATCCCGGCATCTCCGGTTTAACCGTTTCTTCCCAGCGCTCCCCACCCCAAAGCATCCCTTTGGCACAGCCTGGAAATAAATCAGGGCAGCTTTTGCAGGAGAGAAACCAGATACTTGCAGAGAAAAAGCAGGGCAGCTGGAGATGCTGCTACCCTGGCAAGGACCACAGAGGCAAACGGTGCAGCCCTGGATGTGCACTGAGCTGGACCACAGAGGGACCCCCCTCCCTCCCCGAAGCTCCCAGCCTGCCGCTCCTCTCCACAGGGATGATCATCCCACTCGTGCAGCCACCGCAGCCCTCGCACGAAGCTGGATGTGCCCTGGGAAGTTCACAGGGAGGGGGAGGCAGCTCTGCATGCACGGCAGCAGCCGGGCGATCGATACACATTTATATCCATCCTCAAACCCATCCCGTTCTGCCCCGGCTGCTGCGCGCGAGATTATATCATCCTCTTCTGCTGCTACAACACGAGCATCTAAATTCAACATCAATTTATTTATGCTCTCCGCATGATACAAGTAGATCTGCCAGAGAGCAGGAAATGTATCTTCGGAGGAAGATAAAACTCTGCGTGTGCACGAGGGAGGCCGGAGGGGCTTCCCTGGGAGCAGCCACGTGCGCACGTGAATCCCGGTTTGCGGCACCCGCCTCTACGCTTCTGGGGCTATTTAGTGGGGTAAAATAAGAGGAAGGTTCTCCTATCACTGCTAGAATTAATATTTGCTTGAAGGGAAAGCCCAAAAGCTCCCACTGGGATCGTGTCTCCGTTCTGCTGGGGACTGGGATGGAGAGCCCTTGCTCTGAAGAGCACTTAATCTGACTGGGTCAGAAAATTATTTCTCAAGGATGAATGCTCCTACGATGGAAGCGTTTCCCAGGGATGAATGCTGAGTGCCTGCAAAGTCCGATCAATTTGGACCGTATTTCCTGTGGACAGAGCGAGAGGAAAGAGGGGAACTTCCATTTTGTGATTAAATTCCAAAAGCACTGTATTTTCCTCCTAAATCAGGACAAAAGCACGGTTTGAAACCCCCGTGCTTCCTGCCAACGGGGAAGGCTCCAAGTTTCAACCACACTCTTTGCAATTCAATTAGCTGTGTCCTAGACGAGGACCAAAAACCACGCAGCTTGCCCGGTGGTCAGGCAGGAGGGTGAGAGGAGCCCACGCCTCCCCAACACCTCCCAGCACCACAGCCACGCTCCAACCCCGCCTCGTTGCGTGCAAACCCATCCCTGCAACTCCCCAAACTCTCCTCCTTAGAGACTTACACGCTGCTGCAGAAAAATAGGGGGTTCTGGAGGCATGAACGCCTGGCTGGCACAGGCAGGGCACCTGCCCGCTGCCTGCTCCCAACAAAACCCAGGTTCCAAACTGGGCATGGCCACGGCCTCACTGGTGCCTGTCCACAAAGCTCAGTTGCCCACTGGCTAGCCCTGCACTGAGCCAGTGGGAAGCTCCCAGGTGCAGCAGTTGGCAGCATGAGGATGCTCCTGGTGCAGGGATGCTCAAGGCAAGTGGAACTTTTTGGAAACACGCTGCTGTGGAGCCCCAGCTTTGCAAACACCCAGCGCAGCCCTTCCCAGCTCTCCAGGCTCCCCCCTCGGTCACCTCCGCACGGAT
>NW_008616368.1:0-3713 GCF_000691845.1 Merops nubicus
GAGGCGCCGGTGATGGGCGCTGCGGCAAGAGCTCCGACAGCGGGGAAAGGTTTCAGCAGCGCCCGGGGGGATTCCAGGGCAGGACTGAGGAGAGCAGCTAGGAGAGAGCAGTGTCTTCAGCGCTGCCAGGTACCGACAGCCCGCGGCCGGCGCTGCCCTTGGCAAACAGGTCCGGTCAAAGCACGGCAGCAGGTTCAAATAGGGGATCCTCAACCGGAGAGGTCGGTGCCCTGGATCTCATCTCAGCCGTGCAGACCGAGGTCAGGGAGGCTTTTCGAGACGGATGTTGTCCTCCTCCGCGGCTTTTAATTGGAAAGAGTTAAACCGAATCAAAAGAAGTAAATACGTATCTAAGGGGGGAAGTTTCGTTGGAGGAATGCTACGTGTGCTTATTCAAGTCCCAAAAGGTTACGGAAGGTCTGTCACGAGGTCACTCACACAAACGTAACACGCATCCCTCGGGCAACGCACGAGCTTTAATTGCGCGACCTTCCCCTTGAGGATCCCTGCCCGTGGGGCGGGGGCGGCCGCGGGGCTCAGCGGCCCGGAGGGGCGACAGGGACCTCGCCTTTGCGGCCGTCCCATACATGAAAGCCACCTGGGACACACGTAGCCACGCCGAGGAACAGGCAGCTCCTCTGCCGTCGAGTTATGTCAGGGTGAGTGGCCCCAGCAGCGGCGGTCATGGCCAGCCACCACATGCTCCTCACTTCCTGACTGCCTCCCGGAGCAGGGCACGGCTGTTGGGTAACGCACAGTAAGTGCTGCGACTGCAGCTGGAGTATGTCGGGACTGCGCCTGGGTCACATCCGGTGCTAAAAATGGGAATAAGGCTGGGAAGTAGCATGGAGCCTCACAATGTGAGGGTAATACTGCAGCGGCGGTCTAAATCTCTCCAAGGCTTCGTTCCTGACCTCTAAAGAGAAAAGAATTTATTGCTCGCACGGGAGTGATAAAGATAAATGCGGTCTTGTTTCCAGTGCGCTCAAACATCGTCGTGACAAGCACCAAAGAAAAGTAAGAGGGGGTCATTTGGTTCTTATTCACTGCACTTGCAACAAATAAGGCTGAATCATACTGAATGGTAAAAGGAAAATGTTACCTGGGTGCTGTCCCGTGTCCCTTAGGCCCTTCAGAACCCTCTGTAGCCTCTGTTCTCAGTCCTGTTGCTAACTATACCTTCTGCCTCAAAGTCTGCCTCTGTGATAGCATCTTGTTCCTCCCGTAGACATTCTCTTCCAGCGGGCAGTTGGGCAAAAGATATCCTGCTGCCCTCCAGTTATGGGTTACTTGAAACCTGCCAGACTGGATGGTGGCAGCTGAGGTCTCTCCTGGGTCTGCCCCTCCAGCCTGCTGCTGAGCTCTCGTAGGAACTTGACATCTTGGAGACCCTCATAGAACTATCACGTGAGCCTGCTGCTTGGTACTGATCACAGAGTTTAAGAGTTATGAGGGAATGAGGGTAAGTGGCAAACAGGTAAGCAGAGTGACTGCATAATCCTTGTTTCCTTAGAAAAGTTATGATAAGAGGAATATTAAATAGCGAGCTGAAGACTGCCAATCTTGGGCACTGAATGGGGGGGGAAACCTGCACTTTGCACTTTGTGGAAGAGAAAAAGAAAAGAGAAAGAAGGAGAAAAATAATTTATTTTTTTTTTTTTAAAAAAAGGAGAAGAAAAAAACCCCAACACATTACAATGCCAATTTGCCTAAATTTCTAACTGTTGGATGCTGGACTTCAAAACCCGTTTACTGCAAGTTAGGGTACGTGCAACTTCCAGCAGCATTCCCGTTACGCTGGCTTGGATTGGCCAGTGCTAGGTTCAGGCTGAGCTGGTTGTATTAGCCTCCTGAGATGAATCAGGGCGAATCGTTGCATCATTCCTCTTTTCCAAAATTTTTAACATGAAACGCTTACTTTGAAATAAAAAGAAATCTGGTGGTGACAGCAACTATCTCAGTGGTATGACTTGTAGGCAGTAATAGCATGCCACTATTTCCTTTCAGCCTTTGAAAGTTATATGCAAACATTGGTTACTACAAGAAATATCAACTAATATAATTTTCCTTTTATTTTAAAGAAATTGTTAAATATTGTGGTGAAGAGAGGTAATTCCTTTCTCATGTATCTTCTGGAAGCAGAGGGAAATACCCATTTATTTACTGAGGTGCATACCTGCACAAAGTTGCACAGGGAACAGATGCACTTTACCAAGAAATATCTCTGCAGTTTCAAAATATCTTTGAGTTTTGCAGTATCACCCAGTCTTAGATTTCACAGAGAGTGATGCTTTTTCTCCCCCAGCAAAGATTTGCTTTCCTAGGCTGCTGCAGGCCTCTTGATTCCCCACTGTTACAGGCAGGGATGACACTGTTGAGAGGGTGGACAGGACTTTCCGTGTTGCTAATAACTCCTCCTGGAGCTTCTAGGTTGGAAAAGACTTGGTAGGTTTGTAGGAGCAAGTTAGACAAAGCTGAAATGAAACAGGGGAACAACAGTTTCCAAATCAGCAGATTTTAGGGTAAGAGGAGGCAGTTCCCTAAGGCAGGCCCTCCATGAGGTCCCCTGTGAGGAAGTCACAAGGCCCATGAGCCTTTGGCCCTCTGGTCTCCCCAGCCTAGCAAGTGAGGGGTCTGTCACTCGTGTAAACAACATCCTCACTCACTCAGCTGGGACGTGGGGCTCCTGGCCTTTTTAAAGGCTCTCAGCTGAGGCAGTAAAATGGTTGTTGTGATATGGAAAAGTGACATTTTGTAATTTTTTTCCAAGTTCAGGCTAGAAACTTTGGTCCTGCCTTTCCTTTCCTCTCTTACACTGCAGATGTGCTGGGCACTGCCTCTGCTCCAAGCCCTGCAGCTGGCCTAGGCTGTGGAGCGGTGCCCACACCAGGCTGTCTTCATCTTAACCCAGACCTGCTCATGCCTCTGACCTCTCCTCCAAGACAAACAACCAGTGAGAGTGTCACGGTGCTGGGGCTACAGGGCTCTCCTGCGTCCAGGGTGCTTGGGTTGGTTATTCATATTGCAGGAGCAATCCCAAGCAGGCTTATTGTTTTCTGATTAGAAGCAGAGAAGGTAAGTGAAATTGGAGACATACCTCTGAGTTGAAACTCTGAGGTTAGGGATCAAACATAAGAAATGTAGGGGTTGTTCAGAGAACTATTGACCAAAAATGTCTTCCAATAGTTTCAGAGGCTGAAATCAAAAGTGTAGGTTGCGTTAGTGGAAAACCCATCCAAGGAAAAGGTGTGAGTGGGGAAGAACAGCATGCAAAAGGCACTTCTGATCTGCTCATATGCTGCCTGCCAGGACCACGGGAACTAGGAAAAAAGTTTTAAAGAGGCTTACTTTGGACTGACCAGGTCCAGCTTCATCCCACTCTGCACCAGCCCCCCCGCAAGGAGCTCAGGATGGACCATCCAAGGAAGAGGCAGGATGGGGCCCGCGATCGGGCGCTGCCCAGAGCAGACTGCAGAGGACTTCAACCCCTGTCTCAGCCTGACCTGAGCGGGTTTGCTCCCAGACCCGCTCCCTAAGCCGGGCCAAGGCGCCTGAATGACATCAACACCGAAAATACTGGATACTGTCCCGGAGCCTGAGGGGGGGAAAATATAACAGAAATCACCCCTGATTTCTGATAACACAACCTCGAGATAACGTAGTCAGAGTTTCAGCCTGGCGAGGGGTTGGTGTGCGCGGGCAGCCCCGCCGGC
>NW_008616369.1:0-10239 GCF_000691845.1 Merops nubicus
GGGAGGAGTCAGCGCCGCCCCACGCAGCCTCCCCACCACCCCAAAACCCAGCAGGACCTCCTGCAGCAAGGGCTGCCCAAGCAGGGGGTGAGCCCCGTGACACTGAGATCGCCCAGACGCTCCTGGGTTGGGTCATTAGATAGGGACAGCATTAAGCAGATCCCTCCCCTGCCACACAGGAAGGGAACGGGGGTTTTTCTCCCTGAGGAATGTGCAGCTTGGGCACAGCAGAGCAGCCGCCCAAAGCTGAGGGTCTCACTTGATGTAGAAGCTGTTGATGCCACAGCTGCTGATGAAATCATAGGACTTGTCCAGGGGTTCCTCCTGCAGGTACTGAGAGCTGTAGCTGTCCTCAGGCACCACGAGGATGTAATCCTGCAAAGCAAGGACAAGATAGGAGAGCCAGGCTCCCCAGCTGAGCCAGACAGATGCCGTCCAAAATGAGCTCACTCAGAAGATCAGATGTCCCTTTAACTTCACATCACCTCACCCCGTGCTGGGACAGAACATAACATGCAAAGTGCCCAAGTATTGGGAAGACCAGGGGCCACCTCTCTACTGCTGTCTGTCCATCAGGGTCTATTTAATCTGATGCTCTATGTTAGGAGTGGCCCAGGTTCACTGGAGTAAATAGAGGCAGAACACCCAAAAAGGGCAGCACTGGTTGTGTGCCTCAGCAGGGAGGCAGGTGGTGACTGTAATTTTAAACTTCTAGACATGAAAGCACTTGGCTTCCAGTTCTGTCTTTCAGACATTTATCCAAATTTTGGTTGATCTTCTAGTCCTGTTGCCAGAGGATAACAAGGGCTATCTGCTCCCATGATGAGGCCTATCTGGACAAGCAATGCCACGCAGGTGCAAAATATTGCTGGGGCAGTGGTAAGGCTTATTCTGGATTGTTGCAAGATGTATGCAGAGCAAGAGCTTCAATTTTTGCCTTCTTTTGGTACCAAAACCACCCATGAATGGTGACTGTCACATACAGATGCTGGCCCTGCAAATCCTGCCCTCAATTCCACACCCCTAAGGTTGGAGATTGCAGCTTTCTAGGGCAGTTCAGAAACTGAGTGATGGAAGGAAACTTTCCTGTGGTCACACAGTGACAAAAATCCAAGGACAGACACCAGCCCTGGTCCAGCACAACCTGGGAGCTGCCTGAGGAGAGGCTCACCAGCCACAGCTGCTTGTCCTCCGGCACTCGAACCACCACAGCCAGATCATTGTCGGTAACATCCAGGACAATCTGGTCCTCAGAAAGCACCAGGCTCCGGCACCCGTAGCCATGTGGGCAGAAGTTAGCACTGGTCTGACCTGCAAAGACAACAAACGTACTGGTCCCACACTTCCCCTGCAGTCCCCATCACACCCTCCCAGTTTGGAAGAGAACTTAAACTTTGTGGTCCTCAGAGGACCCACAGTTATCCTCTGACATGGAAAATCTTCCCAGAGCTGCTGCTACCAGCAGCTTCCCCCTGGTCACTGCTCTCCTCACCTTGCCAGATGCGCCCACCGTTGACCAACACTTCCACGGGGAAGGTGGGATGGTGGGGCTGGTAGTAGTGCAGGATGAAAGCGTAGCGTCCCAGGGTCTGGACCCGGCTGTTAAACACAACGGCAGCCTGGCCCCAAGGAGAACAAAGAGACAGAAAACCACACCTGATGACTGCACGCACAGCTAGGATATTTTTTATTATTATTATTGCACAGATTTGTGCTCTTATTGCAAAACTCTCAGGTCTTGAGACTTTTGAGATCAACCCTTCCAAGTCTCCACACTCCCCACCTCTAACGGTGCCACTTGGAAAGTTTTCCTGGGAGCCCAGAGAACCAAGCAGGGATGGATGGAGCCAAGACAGGAGGGTCCATGGCAATTACAGTTTCAGGGACAAGTTTACAGTCCAGATTAAACTCTGAAAATGTTAACTGCTAATTGCTGAAGCTATTCAATAGAAAGGAAAACTTCTCCCTGCTCCATGCATCCCAGCAGCAGCCAACCAGCCCACGCCACACCCGTGCCACTACCTGCGGTGCCTGCAGGAGGATGAGCTCTGCAGCAGGGTCCAGGGCCGTGGGAGGCCGAGGTGCAGGCTCCAGAGGGACCCCAGCTGGAACCACATGAACAGCCTGAGCCAGGGGGACATCAGGGGCGATGGGCAGAGCCTGGCCCCCCTCCAAAACGATAGACTGAGAAAGCTTCATGAACCTTGAGGGAACGCAGGAGCTGCTGCAAGGCAAGGAGAAAGCAGGATGTAAAGATCTCTGACAAGGACAGGCAGGTGGTGGGGTCCTGGCAGGAGAAGCACACCCTGTACCTGGTGGGTTACAAAGGGTGCCTGCTGAGGGACAACTTTCTACCAGGAGCCCTGGTCTACCAGGGCTGCTGGACACAGGCTTATCCGGGAGAACAGGAACCCTGCACAAGATAATTCCTCTGCAGGTATTTGTTCAGTGTCAAAAATTCAGATGCAGCAAGTGAGTGTCTCTTGCTGACTGTGAGCAAGCACAGGAAAGCCCATTCAGGAGGACATCTGAGTGTCTGCCATGGAGGCAGTGTCATGTTTGGATGAAGGACCAGCAGCCTGACTTCCAGTCCTTACTCCACTGCTGCCTGCTCAGTGGACCTTGGGCAAGATGCTTCACCTCAGCCAGAGACTTCTTTCTACTGGATCAAGCACTGAAAAGACTCCAAACCTGAGGGAAGTGCTGGAAGCAATTGCTTTTGGAAACAGCCACATTCATGCTAAAACTCTGTGGGACCTGATGCTCTTACCTGTTGGATGAGAAGGTGCCATGGACACTGATGCAATGTACGTTCGGCTCGATGAACTCCATGGTGAACTGTGCAGCAGGTATGAGGTACACCTTGTGCTGTCGCACAGGGAAGAGAGAGACACCAGTTACACAACAGCCTCTGATGCTGGGAGCCTGCAGCAGGGCTTGGGCCCACCATGGATCAGGCTGACCACACTAAGCAGACACTTCATGGCAGGTCACACCTCTGTTTACTGCCCCTTCTTCCTTGGCACAAGTTCTAAAGCATTTAGGAGCTCTATGTATTTATGGGATTCTTCTATCCTTGGCTAAGGAACTGGGAATGCCTTCAAGCTAAAACAGGAACAGGCACTGCTACAGTGCTGCAGAGCTCCATCTGCAAAGAGCAGCTTCTTCTCCCTATCTTCTCCCAAGTCCCAGGATCTATGTCAAAACACACCACTGGCCACATTCTGCACCTTGGACTGCCCATGACATAGACCAAGATGTAGTATCCTGGCCCAAACAGGACCAGTAAACCCTTGTACAGGCTAGGAACCACTCCTGCTACTCCTCCTTGCACCCTGCCAGCAGGGTTGCCCTCACAGGGAGCCTCACCAGGAAGAAGTCAGCCAGATCAGAGGTGAACCGAACGGTGGCCTCCGAGGTGAGCTCCAAGGTCGCCATGCGGCTCTGGGAATCCACAGCAATCCCTCGACACAGGAAGCTGCAGGAGAAACACAGGGTTGGAAGCCAGCCTTGAGCCAGGTCATGACCCATTTCTTGTCTTGCCAGCTCTGTGTCCTGAAGGTATTTATACAAAGTCCCTGGAAATCTTTTGATGCCTTTTCTGGCAAGGCATAAGAGTGAAGCTTCCCAAGGACACCCCAGATATTTGTTTCCTATTACAAAGGTCACAGGTTGAATTCAGACACTTCTACAGCGAGGGAGAGGGTCTGACCTGAACCGACTGCCCCTGCAAACCTGCCTGGAGGCCTTTCCCTAAACCGAGGCCCCTACCAATGTACCCAGCTGTAAAGAGAAGCAACAGATTGTCTCCTGGCAGAGGCATCAGAGGACTGTGTTGGCACAGGTACAGACTTCCCAGGGTTGGCCAGTCACTAAAATTCATCTCCAGCTGGCATGAGTTTGGACGTGCATAGCTCAGCTGTATGAGACTGAGGCACCCCTTTGTTCATGTGATGAAGCTTCTAAGGGGTGGGGCCTGTCAGTGCCATGTCAGAGGAGGACAGAACCCTTTCCCCACCTCAGAGATGACCATACCTGTAGACACATGGGTAGAAGATGAACGTGGCCTGCTGCATGGCTAAGTGAGGCGAGCTCACAGCCACTCCCACCGTCTGCAAGGCGTTGGTGTTGGCGTACTCCACCAGCAGCACGTACTTCCCGGGCTGGGCAACGGGCAGGGAGAGCTGGACCTCCACCTGGAGGACACAGAGGCGACCAAGTGAGGGTCTCCTGTCCCACCCCCGCAGCAGGGCGTTGGGAGCAGAGGGGTGACAGCCAAGTGGCACTCACGTCCCTGCCGCCGCACGCGGCCAGCCGGGGGTGGGAGGGGGTGAGCTGCTCCCGGGGGCAGGCACGGGGCAGCCTGTTGTCCAGCCTGCACACTGCATCCAGCCCTGAGGCCACGGGGAAGCCCTCCACGGACAGGTACTCGTACAAGAGGCAGCTAAAAACATTTGGGGAAGTATTGCAAAGCACAGTTGTTACAGAGTGACTGCAGGAGTCAAGAGCACCCACGCAGCCTGATCCCACCAAGAGCTGCAAAAGGCTTTGGGCCAGCCTGAAGGCTCCACTGCCCAAAGGAGCATCTCTGGCTAGTGTGGAGCAAGAGACTGTGTTATAGGACCAGCAAGGGCAGCAACAACAAAAAGCTTCTCCCCTTGCAATGTGCTGTATCCCGGGGACTGCTGCTAGAGTGGAGGGGACAAATGGTGTCCAGAACCCAACCCGCCTTTCTTCCAAGGTGACAGGGAGGTCCTGGCAGAACAATAAGATGCACGGAGATGGTCTAAGCACTACTAGGACTCTGCCCATTCATTCTAAATAGGCCAGCAAGGTCCAACTCATTGTAGCAGTTTTCCAGGGCTGTTTACTAACATACATCCCAGAACTGGGAAACCAGCCTAGCAGAGGAGAGGGCCATGGTCCTACTGGCTGAGTTGGTCCTCCAGGCTCTAAGAGAAAACACAGACTGACTGTGCCATGGATGAGATCATCTGCATCGTCTTTTTAGGGCAGTGCAGTTTTAGCAGGATCTACCAACCATGGCAAAGTGCTCCACTAGTTTCACTGCATCTAGACCCTCACAGAGTATGGACTTTATCTATTTCTTAACCCCAGGCCAAGAGGAGCTGAGTAGGTCCCACACAGCACAAAGACATGCAGATCCTTACTTCTGGGTGGCTTGTTCTGGGGCTGGCTGGTAGGTACATGGCTCCGTGACCTTTAGCTGCAGTATTGGAGCTTCGTAGTATGAGCTGGGTAGCAAAACCAGGTAATCCTAGAAGGAGAGATGGCAGAGTTGGTTATGTTTGGGACACTTGCCCCCAGGGAGCTGCTGAAGCCCCCTGTGGTGGATGGAGCATGGGGGCTGGTCCTTACCAGGAGCACACCCTCTGCTTCGACAACCAGAGACCAGGTGTTGGGGTTGAGTACGAAGGGCTCCCCAAAGCTGTTCTGGGGGACAGTGACAAAGGCTGGCTCCGTGCTGGGAGCAAAGACAATCTGCTTGGTCTGCTCTGTACCTGGAGTGGGAAGGATGAGAGGCTGTGAAGAGACTGGGATGGGAAGCCCGGGGTTGCAAGCAGGAGGCTGTGTTCGGGGGGCAGCTCTGTGGTGCCGAGGGGAGTCCCACACTCTTGCTCTCTGGAGGTTGCTGTAGCAGATGCACCACAATCCCACATGGGCCCTAACTGAGACAATCTACTCAGCAGCTTAATGGGAGAAGAAAACCATCCATCACTGCAATCCTTGCTGCTTCTCCACAGCTCCCACAGGGTGCTCTGCACCCCCCGGTGGCAAAGCAGGGAGTGCTGCAGGCCAAGGAGTGTTCTGCCAGCTAGGAAAGGAAGGAACTTGTCTGTGAAGAGTTTATCCTGAGACAGACAAAAGTAATTGCCCAGATCCGTTCTTCCTTAGGGATATTCTGACCCCAGCTCCACAGGTGAGATACCTGTCTTCTGACAAACTCTCAGACCCCCAAGCTCCACCCCTCTCTTTCTTGCCAACCACAGACTCTGCACCCCAGATTTAGGCATTAATCTTAACTGAGGGGACAGAACAGGTTTAAGGCTGCTGTTGAATGGCTCCTTGGCTCAGCTGACCCAGTCCCATCACCTTTGAATTCATCAGCTTTGGATGCAACAGCAATGAAGCCCCTAGCAGCAGCCTGGCTGCCTGTCCAGCAGCCTCAGGAGCATTCTGGAGAGCAGTGGGGAGAGGGATTCATGGAGTGTGGCTGCAGGTGAGCAGGGGAGATGGAGAGGGAAGTGGGGAATGAGGCAAGCTGACTATCCTGGTGTGGTACATGGACGTCAAGGCATAACACAGAGGGCCAGAAGCTAAAGCAAGGGCTTGTGCTGCTGCTGGGGTGGGTCAGCCCCCTCCCACATGTGTGAGCTCTGAGATGTGCCTTGTGCCTGGCATCAGCCGAGCCCTCACTGCCTCAGATGGGAAGTAGAGGTGAGGATGCAAGGAATGAAGTTTTCCCTGAACAGGCAAAGGGGCAGGTTTCTTGACGAGCTGAAGTTTCACATCACTTTGAGACAATGTACAGCTCCAACTGAGATGGCTTCTGGAGGTGGCGTGGGAAAAACCGGTCTGCAAATCACACACTTGGAAAAGGCTTTCCTTTTTGCATGCCATGTTTTCCAACTTCTTTCCAGGCTGCTTGTCCTTTCCCATGTGAAGCCCATTCCACCCAGGCAGGAGGTGGCTCAGCACTTCTGGAGCTGATCTGGCCTATCAAGGAAGCTGCCCCCCTGGATCCCATCGCTGATGTGTCAGTCTGGCCACTTGCCTTCAGCACCACAAAAATCAAATGTTGCTTCTGAGCAAGGAGGGAAGCACGTTGTAAGGCAAATGAGCCCTGCTGCTGGAGAGCACAGAGAAAATACCTCCTGACCTTTGGTGGGACCCAAACTTCTCTGGTCTTTTTGCTGCAGTATATGACTGACCATAAAAATAACCAGCTGGTTTTCCACTTAAAAAAAAAAAAAGTACAAAAATAATATCGTGGCATTTCAAACCTTGCATACCACATCAAAGGCAAAACTCCTTCTATGTCAATTCAAGACAGAGGAGAGAACTTCATACACTGAGAAATGAGGAAGCAGGACAATGTGGCTGCAGCATCAGAAGGGGTAAAATCAATCAGCCAACCAAGCACTAGGGCATCTGCATGGCCTCAGGTCTGTCCTCATGGTCTTGCTTGTGCTGATCCCCAAAATATTTGCTGTCCATGTCTCCAGGCTTCTTCAGCGATCTTTTGGAGGCTCTTCTTCTTCTCCAGTAGCTCATGGCTGGGTGAGAAGACAGTGCATCCGAGTGCAATGCCTGTGTAACACGTGCAACTCCAGGCACGGGCATAAAGCCCACCCCACGTGTGAGGCCAGCAGCCTGCTTGGGGAGCAGCACCAGGCCAGGGCAGGGCTGCCACACCAGGGCACCTGTGACACAACCACCTCCACCTGCCAAAGTCTGGATCCAGTTCCTGGCACCTGGCCCACTCTGGTTTTGTGGAAACCCAGCTCAGTTCCGCCTGGGCACTGGGGTGATCTTGTCCCATGCGTGGCAAGGCTGCATCGGATCCTGCAGCAGCATTATCTGACACCAGCCTGGCTGAGAACAGTCCACGGTGTGCAGCCCCAGGCCTGGGGGACAACTTCCTGCTGCTCTGTTAAATTAGTGGGACTCCAAACTCAACCTGGCCTTTCAATTGGAAGGGCAGGACTAACAGGACAAACTCAAGTGGAAGTGTCTTCTGGAAAGGATGATGCAGAAGGTTGCCTGGGACAGGGAGGAGGTGACGACGGTGCAGGGGAGCAGAGCAGTCTGGGATCCTTACCTCTCCTTCGTGGCTGATAAGCTGTAATTTTGCCATACACAGTGGCCCCTCCTGAATTAATATACCTCAGGATGGCATGGAACAGAAAGAGCTCTGCCTCCTTCACGTCTACAGTGACTCTGATTTTATTCTGCAAAAAGCAAAAAAGCACATGGGGCACACGTGTCACCAGGGGGGCAGCTCCTGGCCGCTCACCCCCCGCTCTGCGGGGCAGCCTCACCCACCTGCCTGCCTGCCTGCCTGCCTCTCTTCCCCCTCCCTCACCAGCCTGTGGGGCAGGGTCCTGACCAGCCGCCCGGGACAGGCACACGTGGGACGGGCACACCTGGGGCAGGAGAAGGGGCGGAGGAGCAGTGTCACAGCGCGGGGTGCTCTGAGTTAGTCTAGAAGTGAAAAATGCACTTACAGTTGCCACAAACATTAAACTTTCCTTCCTCAACGACCGAGACCCTCCCTTCCACACTGGCGGGACCCCGGCTGACGTAGCGGAAGACGAGGCGGAAGAGGTCGGGGGAGGTCACATTGAGAGTCACCACTACCTTGGGCTGGTGGGAGAGAGAAAGGAGAGAGAAGCACAGCACACCTTCAATTACCTCCACTGCCAACAGCCCAGGCGTGGGCTCCCAAAGCGCCATGCCACAGCCCGAGGAGGAGCCAAGCACAGCCACGGCACAGCCCTGCTGGGGCCAGCCACCCAGGGACCACCTGCCTGCAGCAAGGGGCTGGGAAGGCTCTGCCTGCAGCTGGAAGGTGTGCCCTGGCACGGCAGGGTGGTTCGGTTATGGCTGGGGCACACACCACGCTGAAGGGAAAGTCTGGAGAAGTTCCTGCTTCTGGCATCAGCAGGTTGCCTTTGGGCCTTGTGCCATGGTGAGCTGGTGGGCACCAAATGCTGAAGCACCTGCCCTGGTGTTCAGGGGGCTCTGCCCAGATGCCTACAGAGGAGGCTGCAAATTGAGCTGGTGTCTCCTCCCCAGGTACCTGCAATGCTAAGGACTAGTGGTGCTAAGGAATGTGCCACTGATGGGTGCACCAGCCCCTCTGCTCACCTGGGCTACATCAGATGCTGAAGTCCAACCCACTTGAAAGAGATCTAAGCACCTGCTTAAATACCCTCCTGCCTACAGGGCAAAGCTGGGGTCTGCCCAGGGAGACTCCTAAGAGCTGCAGTTACACACCATCTTCCCACTGGAGAGTAAACTGGAAGGAACTTGCAGAGATCAAACTACAGGTGAGCCCTGCCAGCAGAAAACCATGGACTAGCCCTTCTATCAAGGCCTACTCCTATCTCAAATGCCAACACTGGATGCAAAACCAGAGCCATTAGCCTGAGCATGAGCGCCATCCTTAAGTCTTCTCGAGGGGGCCTACAGGAGTTTGTTGCTTAGCTTCTATGTGTGAGTTCAACAGGGAATGACTAACAAACACATTAGGCCCTTCCTATTTCACCTACGCACGAAAAAAAGCATGAAGAAGATTGAAGTACATACACCAGAACAAGGAATGTCTTGCAAGGGACAAGACTGTCAGAGAAGGCTGCCCTGCACCCCATCCCCAGACACACACAGGTGACACTTCCACAGGGGTCATGCAGAAGAATCCGCCAAGAATAAGGGCCAAAAAAAGCAAGAACTTCACTTCCAGGTATGGACAACTCCAGGTTAGCGTAAACCACTGTTACAGCAAACCACCTAACAGCAAGAGCAGAGGCAGAGCGTAACAAGAAGTCTAAGCTGAAGACAGCAGCTAAGGAGGAGCTAATTTACTTTGGGAAAAGGGAGGAAAGGTTATGCAGAGAGTTGCAGGAAAGAGCAGAGTCAGATGAAAGAGCCACAAGAAAAGCCAGAGACTGTTTACAGACGTCCCTGTAAGTCATCACCAAGCTACTACCTTTGTCTAACCAGATTAGGATGTCAGAGGGTTTCCAATTTAGGATCTTTCCCCTCATCAGTCTATGCCACCACCAGCACTACAGGAAATATCTGTGCAAACAGGCTATATATACACTGTGCTGTTTATGCTGGCCACAACATGATCGGGAGGGGGCGAGAAGCACTTGGGGTGAAAGATGTGTGCTAAAAGCACGTCAGCCCTCCACCGGCCACGTCCTCCCAGGGCAGGCCGGGCTGGAGGCACGGGGCGTACCTGGATGGAGGACATCTGCGCGTACCCGCGCCAGCTGAAGCCCTCGAACTCCAGGGGGTTGTAGCCGAAGCGCACAGCCCGGCCTGCCGGCGTGGTGCCTTCCTCCAGCTCGAACTTCAGGTGGTGAAGGTCGGGGAAATAATGGTCCTGCGCGGGCCTGGGGAAAGCAGGGAGCACTGTCACCGGGCGAGGAGGTCCCTCCCCGGCGGTGGCCCAGGAGGCCACTCCGGGCACCCCGAGGCGCCGCCTCC
>NW_008616370.1:0-5000 GCF_000691845.1 Merops nubicus
GGGAGCAGGGCAGGGAGCAGGGCAGGGGGGGCTTGCTGGGACGCGGCTAATCTGAGATTACGCACCGTTACCGTGGCCATCCTGGATTTGCCAGAAAAATGAGCAACGTGTGGCCAGCTCTGAAGCTGCGGGAGCCACCTCATCCTGATCCTCTTCCCGCTTACCCCACTGCTACCCTCCCTCCTCCTCCTCCTCCCTGCCTCGTCCCTGCCTCCTTGCCCCCTCTGTGGGGCTTCCCCTTTTACCTGCTCCAGCCCGCTCCTCTGTTCAGGAGACCAAGGGCTGCACCTTTTCCCTGAGTCAGAGGGAGATGAACCTCCTGGGGACAGACCCCAGTCATGACACAATACCCCTTACCAGAAAGGATGAACCTCCAAAGCATTTGCACAAGGAGATTTACTCTCCATGACCATCTTCAAAGCCTGCCTCCTTTCCAAGGAAGGGCTTCCACCCTGTGCCTCTCAGCTCCCACACCTGGGCATAAAGCTCTTTGGGTAAATATTTGTATCTGCCTACTGGCCTGTGGATCCCAGCTTCAGCTTCTAGGGAACATCAGGAAGAAATCAGAGAATCATAGAATAGTTTAAGTTGGAAGGGACCTTTAAAGGTCATCTAGTCCAGTCCACTCCAGGGAGCAGGGACATCTGCAACTAGAGCAGGTTGCTCAGAGCCCCAGCCAACCTCACCTGGAATGGTTCCAGGGATGGGGCATCAACAACCTCTCTGGGCAACCTGGGCTTAGGTCTTGCCACCCTCAGAGTAAAAAATGTCTTCCTCTAGCTAGTCTAAATCTCCTCTCTTTCAGTTTAAAACCATCACCTTGTCCTATCACAACAAACCCTGCTAGAAGTTTGTCCCTGTCCATCTCCTAAGCCCCCTCTAGGTGCAGAAAGCCGCCTCTTCCCCACGCCAGCCCGCACATCGCTGCCTGGAGCAGAGAAGCAGGACGCAGGAGGAGGAGAGGGGCTTATTCCAAGGAAACCAACGGATCCAAACTCTTCGCCAAAGTGGACTCAGATTTTTTTTTCCCCTTGACACAACATCCTAATTCGACTTTTTCAGTATCTTTCCTTCAACAACCTTTTTTCCTTCCTCCCCTTCCTACCCGGCAACTGCGCATTTATTAATTCATGAGGCACTAATTAGTTCTTTGTTTAATTTTGTGTTAAACAGACTGACCGGAATGATAACGACTTGCAGCGTTGCATTACGGTCCCCAACCGCCCCTGTTTTCTGACAACAAGGGAGCGCAGTGAGACTGGCGTGATGAACCCCAATTCCCACTCCAGTTGCACTTCATTAAGTCAAAATGTGACAAGAAGCTTAGAGAGCAACTTTCAGATCGGATCGCACATAACAATTGGGCAGGAAACTTTCCGAGGGGGAAGCGGGAGAGGCGCTGGCAGCGAAGGCTGGCACCACGCACGGCTCCCCGCGGGCCTGGCTTAAAAGAGCACCACGGCGCCCGGCGGCCCTGCCTTAAAGGAGCCGGCGCGGGCTGCGGGCACGTGCTGGCAGCGAGGGGTGCCGGGGGAGGAAGAGGAGAGGAAGGGCAGCAAGCCAAGCTAAATGCTCAGCAGGGCAGCACAGGAGGCATCACTGCTTTCCGCTCCCCTCGGCTTCCTCTGCAGCCGTGGGTCGTGTTGGCAGCCTGTGGGACGTGCAGTTGAGGACCCCAGGTGGGACAATCCCTCGGCGAGTCGCTTTGGGAACGCTGAGGGCACCTTTAGGCACCTTCAGGTCCATGCCTCCATTTCCCTCCCGTAGCTCTGTGGTGAAACAGGTCGAGATCCTCAGCTGCCATTCAACTGTCAAGAACTACACAGTTATAACGAGTGCCCTAAACTGCCAAGGGAGGGTCAACAACTGGCACCGACGGCATTAAAATGAGCAGCAGAGGGACAGCTCTGACAACCAGGCTGCTCTCACGGGGAAGGATCTGTGCCCTCCTTTGACTCTGCACAGTGCCCGATGCTCCACTGGCACTACCTGTTTTTGAAACTGTCCTGGTCACTCTGCTATCAGCAATAAACTTGGCAAGCTGCAAAGCAAGCACCCTGCACCCTGAGCTCAGATGGGAAGGCCAGTCCTCAAGCCAGTCCAGAGTGCCACAAGTGCCTCACATGCAAGAGCTGTGGCACAGGGTTTGGGCACATGGTCACACATCTGGCCTGGCCCAAGCCTCACCTGGCAAAAAAAGTCTTGAGAATGAGTCATTCCTCAGCATTGGTCAACACGGGACTGACAAACAGATGACACAGGTCATAACTGGGCTCAGCTGGATCTGTCCCAGTTTGTTGGCACACGAGGATGTACAGTGTATGGCAAACTCCTTGAGCCCCTCTTCTGGCTCACTGAAGCGTGGTGAAATGTAAACAGACTACAAGAAAGTGAAAAGGGTCTTAAAAACCTACTAAAAGGGTGGGGTGTGTGAAAAGGCAAAAAGGGTTTCCCAAGTGCTCAGAACATGGACCTTCTCCAGCAGTTCAAAATGCATCTTCTGCTACTGCGTGGACAGCAGCTGTGGAAATAAGCCAAGATTGTACACACGTGAAACGAGCTGGGAGGTCTCAAGGGCTTTTTCTAGCAGGTATTTTTCCACACTTCTCCCTCGTCCCTCTCACTCTCTCCCCAGGAAAGGACGACTCATCCCTAGCCTTGCTCTGCAGAAGCCCCAAAATCCACTAAGGTCCAAAACACCAGCAGAGCCATGTGAGGGACACTCTTGAGGGTCAGTCACATCAGGACTGGGGAGTGACACCTGAGCTGTGCAGGCATGCACAGTATGTCCTGAACAGGGCAGGGGCAGAGGAGTGAGCACTGCAACCAAAGCCCCCACCCCCCGGGGATGCCTGCACAGCATCAGTCCCTATGTGCATCATCAGTATTTTCAACTAAGCAAGCTCAAAATGTACAAGTCCTTGGGGAAGGGGCCAGGCTGGCATCCCAGCTTGGTGTTTGCCAGTCCACACACAGCTGAACAACACACAGATCTGCCCCCAGAGGTGTCTGCACTGGCTCCTATCTTTCATGAATCTGGAATGCAGCAGAGACCTCTGTGACTGACAAAGAGGCTGTTCCTCTGTGACAGAAATCCCAGGAAGACACCAGTTCCCTCTGGTTTCAGTTCCACCTGTTCTCTGGATCCCATAAAAAGGCATATGCAGATATTAACGCTCAGCTGGAGGGCTGGACTGGTGTCCAGAAAGGGCAGAAGCACCCACCAACACCTGAAGCAAGAACAGCAGAGAAGGTTCAGGACTGCTGGGGACAAGAAACAGCCCCCTACTGTCACCAGACCAACGAGCCTTCTTGGTTTTGCAGAAAGGCTGGAATATCCTGGCTGCTCTATAGATACAGTTGGGCCTTGTCATCTGCTGAGTAGATGTTTCAGAACAAAAGGCAGACACAAACCCCATCTCTGCGAGCCCAGCCCGGGCTCTGGGCCATGGACCCTGTCCAGGCACTGATGCAGAGAGGAATGTGGCTCACACCCTCTCTCAGGAGAGAGGGGATGGGGCAGTGGCACAGCAATGTCCCCAGACTGGCCCAAGCCTGGCCTGAGCAGAGGGAGAAGCTGGTGAGCCAAGGCAAGGAACCAGCACAACTGACAGGGCAGGGTGAGGGGCAGCTCAAGGACACCCCAAGTTTCCTGGGACAGGGTCCTGCAGCTCTCACCGTAGTCACACCCAGCTACCATCTACTGACCTTGGGCTGCTCAGGGAAAAACACACGGGCTGGAGAAGGAAACTCCTGCTCTCTCCTGTCCCCCCTTTCCTGGCTGCCATTACCAGGCAATACCAGTAGCACAATACAAACCAACTACATCCACTGGCTGTTGTGGCTACTCAGCTGCCAGTGCTCTCAGCAGAGCATGGTGCTGAAAACGAGGGCAACAAGCATCCCAAGGAGGCCATGGTCTTCCCCTTCTTCCTAAAACAACACACTGAAATGTCTTAGACTCCATCCCCAATCCTCTTTAACCAGGAAAACTCTCCTCCCAGGATTACGGGCCCACTGCCCCCCTTCTCTTCCCCTCCATCTGGCTGGGAGCAGCCTGGGACCGAGTGCTCTTCCCAGCCCTGGGAGAACCCTGCAGTTTCTCTCTCATAAAAAAGAAAAATGGGAGCTATAAAAAAGGCAAAGAAAAGAAAAGCAAAGCAAAGGAAAATCACTGCGAAGGAAGAAAAGAGCAAAGCCCCCCCTTCCCTTCCACCCCTTCCCCATTACCTGCCATTTACACTGGGTAGAGCCGCCTGCTTCACTGCTCCCGAGGCCTCCCCCTTGGCACAGCACTCCCTGGGGAAATCCTGCCCTGCCTCTCACCCCTTCCCCCTCTGCTCAAACCTGTTGAGCAGAGCCCAGTCCACCTCAATAAAGGTGATGCAAAAAAAAGGAGGAAAAAATGGTGCTGGGCAGTAGAAATGGGACGGGGAGGTAACCCTGCAGCTCAGTGCCCACTGGCCACCTCTGGAGTGCTGTAGCCAGCCATGGGACAGGGGGACAGCAGCCCTGCTGGTCCCAATCTGCTGCTGGCCCCAGTCTTCTCAGCACTGATGGCCCCCAGGACCAGGAAAGGCCCTGGATCTCCACAGTGCTGCAGGCGGGGGGTGCCCAGGGAGGATCCCAAGGAGTTCACCTCCCACTTCCACATCTGTAAAGCACCGCAGTCCCCAGACTTGGCATTTGGGAGCCCTGGGCTGGCTCCTGATAGTTTGCTGTCAGGCTGCCTAAGCAAACCAATTAAAACTAATCATTAATTATAAAAAAGAGAGAGAGAAAAAGACCCTGCACAAATGGAGAACTGGAAAGGGCACAGGGAAAAGAAGGGCACAGGGAGCAGAGTGAAAGGAGAGAGCTTGAGAAATGGGCAGAGGGGAAGAAAAGGGCTTTAAGACCCCCAGCACTGAGCCCGGGATGAAGGCAGAAGGGTGAGTGGTGTCTCAGGGAAGGGTGGGGAGAGGCGGAGGTGAGGGAAGCGGGGGAGCCCAGGGAAAAGC
>NW_008616370.1:5092-5341 GCF_000691845.1 Merops nubicus
CCCCGCCCCAGACACAGCAAGAGGGCCACGAGCTGCCGTTTGGTGGAGAAGTGGGAGCTTGCCAACCGGGGCAGACGAGGACGGAGGAGGAGGAGGAGGGTGCAAGAGCATCAGAGCAAGCGAGGAGGGCAGAGCCAGGGTGCGCACCAGGACTCGAAGCGCTTGTCCCAGCATCAGGGCTAGGGGCTCTCTGGGAGCAAACGCCTCCGATGGGGATGAAAAATGGGGCATTTTCTGAAAGCCCCTGAT
>NW_008616371.1:0-12463 GCF_000691845.1 Merops nubicus
GGCACAGCCCTGGCCCTGGCACAGCCCGCAAGAGGGCAGCGGCCACAGCCGCGGCACAGTGCAGCCCAGCTTCTGCTCTTGGAGAGGAGCACCTGCCGAGAAACGGCCACACCTCTCTCCCAAATTCCTACAACACACCAGGACCCCAGGCAGGATGGTAAAAAAAGTTTAAACAAGTTTTCAGCTCCCTCTAAGAGCACCCTACTTGTAACATTTTGTTCCGCATTTGTTAAACCTGTGGCAAAACTGATAGGAAATAAGCAATTTTAGTTACAGTCAGGAAAAAACCCCACACGACTGCAACGTGCCAGAAATGAAGAGCTAATGACTGAGGCTGTTAGAGCCACTGAACACTGACCCCCCTACCAGCAAAACCCCAACACTCCTCACTCAAGTAAGAGAACTTACGGTAACATGCATATAATGGGATAGCTGGGCACAGGGGGTTTAACGGAAGATTGAATGTAGCCTTCACTGAATTCTTACTTTGACACTATCACTTGAGATCAGTGCTACCTGCAGAAAGGGGACTGTTGAAATTTATGTCAAAGGGAATACTGTTAAACTTCTATTTCAACAACAATCTTTCCACAAAGTCTGAGAAATTTAATTTAAATAAGCATATTAAATATGTGATTTAACTCTAGTGATTGCTGAGGAGTACAAATCAGACTTGTCTTTATGCTACACCACTGAGAGGTGCCATAATCTGAGAAGAATGTGGATGTAGGATCCATTCCGACACAAATTCTAATCCATAATAATCAAAAGGTGAATTAACATGTGACATTGTTATACTGTAATATTTAGTTTGCAAACCAGAACGGTAATTGCTTGCCAGATAACCATGGAGTTCAACCTTCTCCTCTCCCTCCCAGCCAAAAAAAAAAAAAAAAAAGAAGAAAAAGGCAGTGTCACAAAAAAAAAAAGTGAAATGAGGCTACAACAACAAATGAAAACACAGAATGGTTAAGACTGAAATTGATGTCTTGCTCTTCATTTTTCAAAGTAATGTTTAAAGGATCTTCAATGATTTCTATATTCTGTACAGTTACAGTATGTTTGAATTTAGGTACCAGACCAAGAAACATCTCTACTCTCACTGAAATGTCCCTTTTGAACAAGGACGAAAAGCAGATGCCAGAAAACTTGTATTTAACATCAGCTTGAAAGTTGATTAAATCAACAAACATACCTGGTAAAAAAGAATCACATCTTGAAACACACATTTTAGCCTCAATCAGAAATCAGTGTGCTAAATTCCTGACTACATTCCTGCGGAATTCCGATACTACAGCCAGCATGGTACTGTTTCAACTTACCAACAGCTAAATAATCAGCACTGCCAAAAACAGCAAGAAATTTCAGCTCACCACTAAAGCCTATGATAACACAAGGTACTGCTGAGAACACCTGTCCCAAACTCTTCTCTTACATTTAGGACAGCTTTGGTTTAGTAGAATCCATCATTAAAGTTAAAGCTAATGAATTTTACTTCCTATATTCTGGTGTGTTTCCTTTATAGCAGTGGAAAGTGTATCTCCAAAATAATCTTGAAGCAGAGGCTAAAACCAGCCAGCAGAGCTTCTGCCAGAACTCAGAATTCTGTCGCAGGACTGATGACTGACGCCAGCCATTAATAATCAATTTTATATTTTATCACTCAGGAGTGATTAAAAGCAGCCACCCTGTCTCACTGCTGCAGAAGCAGCCATAAGGCAGGGGATTAATAAAGCAGGAATCAAGATTTTGAAACAGGACTTGCTGGATGATACACCTTCCAAAAGGCTACTGTCTCCCAAGAAATTCCCAACTGGAAACAAGTGATTTTTATTGGGCATAACCACACAATTTGACTCGTTGCAATTCCAAGATACCCAAGTCCTTTCTTCAACACTATGTTATCTTGGATCTTGAGACAATAATGAAAAGGTGCCTGCCAAGTCACCCTTATGAGGGTGGTAGCTGACTACACAAGTATTCCCTGGAAAGAGCAGACTGCAGGTAAGCCAGTCAACATCAGAAGAGAGAAAGGTTACTGAAGTCCTTCTGGGCAAAGGATAAATGGCCACAGGCTCTGAATGGAGGTATGCTGGTGGATGCCTGCTGTATCTGGAAAGGGCTGGAGGAGGCCACGGTGTAGGTCTGAGCAGTCCTGGTGGCTCTCCTGTCTTGAAAATATTTAAACCTTGGGAACAGGCCTGTAGGAGCGTGAGGTGAAAAGTTCAGAATGTGAAGGCCACCACCTGTAGCAGTGCTGGAGCGCAGCCGGTGCTTAAGATCCTTCCACATCACTTAGTGTACTAAGATCTAAATTCTCCTCATGAGAATACCCTCTCAAAAATCCGATTCACTTTCATCTTCTCTTCTGCTTTTCTTAATCAGCCTTAACCCATGGCACCCGTGCACACACAGACTATGGTATGTTTGAAGAATGTGACAGTGCAATTTCCACAAAAGATTAGTAATGATCATAGGTGTTCGAGATACCTGATAACCTGCAGAACAGCGAGAACAATCCCAGAGATCCGTGGGATCCAATGTTCAGTTCCAAAAGAAGCTTGTGTACCAACACAGAAAAAGAAATGACTGAAGACTTTCCAAGATGGAGATGAGGATACAGATTCCTCCCCTTCAAGTTCCATCAGAAGCAGGCTGGGAATGGCCTGATTTTGCACCAGAGCTTAAGAGGACCACATCATGGTCTCCTCACTAGGGCAGTTCCACTGCTCATCATTCCACTAGCATTCAAGCCAGCAAGGCAGTTTGACACCAGAACAGTTTTTGGTGTTGGTTTTGTTTGGTTGGTTTTCCTTTTTTCTTTTCTTCTCTCTTCAGTAACGGATGATCCTTGGAATGGGCACTGAAGCTTGCTGACAGGCCTTCACAGATCCATTGCCTTGAGATTCCTTAGAGGACCTGTGGGATCCTAAGGAATGATGGTTCTGTCTCCTCTTCTCAATCTCTTGACACTGAGGAAGAACGGTGCAGAAAAAAGACTAAGCCCACACCATTTTCCTTGTCTACTATACTGACCAAACTGTAAAGATGGAACAATTTCATCAACCCACGGATCTCTGAAAACCAGAAGGAAGAAATAGATAACTTACAGCTAAACATCATTACATATCCATCCAGTCAGCCCTGATCTACAATGATCCGTGTTGCCTAATACCAGGAAAGCTTTCAACCTTAAGAGATGAAGAATTCAACTTTTCCTTCAGTTGCATGTTGAACCAACCATGTTTATTTGCACCAATTCCTGCTTACTAGTTCAGCTTCCAGCAATTGATTCTGGTATGCCACTACAGGACTAGACAGTCTTCTGACAAAGGACTTGGCTGAATCTTTTCAGCATCATCAACAGAACCTGGGTTTTTGGTTTGGTGTTTGGTTTTTTTTTTTTTTTTTGGTTTTGTTTATAAAGGGAACAACTTACAGTGACAGCATAAAACACATTATCTGGGATGCAAGACAACAGAAGTGATACAAAGAATCAGCCATCCTCTTAGCCACTGTGAAGAATGTGGCAATGTTTGCTGCTAAACTTTCAACAGCAAAAGGGCATCTTGTCACCACATGGCCACTCCGTGTACACATGCTAAGCCCAAGCCTGAAGTAGGTGTGCATATCTCAGCTAACTTTGTTGCCTCTTTCTGATACTTAACGTCAAGTCATACTAAAGACACATTATACTCTTCCCTTTAATAAAAAAAATGATCTCTCCCTTCTGAAATAGTGCTTTTTGTCCAAGACGACATGTTACCAGACCTGGACAAAGCAACCTTGCAGTCTGTCTTCTTGGTCAATCCCTTTAGCACTAAGGACTTAACACTGACAAGTCTTGATGTGTTTTGAAAGCTTCAGGACTTAAGGATATTTAAGTGTTGCAGCTATTCACATTAAAACAACACACTGTCCAATAAAAAAAAAGAGATAGAGAACTAAAATCATACCATCACACCTTTGAAGATAGATCACTGTGCCCACAAACCCACCTCTTTATTCAATCAATACACAGTATTCCACAGTAATTGCTCTCTACCTGCTTGATGTGCAGTCATGACTACAGATTTCACACTCAATGTTTTTAATTTGTAATTAATTTTTTATTTATGGTCTTTTTTTAATGAGGTACAAAGATCTTGTGTTCACAGCCCATACCACCTCCAGGAGGGGCATATGCTGACAAAAATTCCATCTGCATATAGATAGACTAAGGAGTGCAGCTACTCCAGCGAGTAGGTTTTCAAGCAGCAGATACGTCGGACTCACTTTGCACCAGTCCTTCAGGTATGTTGATTTTTCTGCCCTTAATGGAGTGTTCAGATTAAGACTTGGTATCATTTTAGAATTCTAAGTATTTTGTTAAAGTGGGCTGTCATTAAACACCAGCTTTAAATGGCCAAATTTAAAAATGAGCACATCCCTTCAAAGTATGAATTTTGTCAGTATGTAGAAGTAGCATATGAAACAGAAAGGAAAAAGCTTAATTGTCTTAAAGAGCGGTCATCTACCTGTGAGTAAAGGAAACGAAGTTTGTGTAGCAGTATGCCCTTCCTCTTGCAGGCTCCACAGCTGCAGCACTTCCCCCCCCAGCCCTCCTGCAGCCCCACGCACCCGCCAGGAGTGCAGGGGCTCACACAAACCAGGGAAATACCTGCTCTTGGTTAGACTGACCAACAGCTAAGAAAATCCAAGGCAAAACCCTACATATCTGCTGATGCAGACTACTGAGATTTCAGATGCAATTAGACAGGCACCAAGTCATGACCAAGTCTGGACAGAAAGCAAAGAATCATTATCTGACAGAAAGCAAAGAATCATTATCTTATAGCAAGAACAGCAATAAAGCTACTTTATATGCAAATATAAAGTTACAGCAACATTCCTGCTCAGAACCAAACTCTGAATACACTACACCAGTAATTACTGTAAAATGAGATACTTTCCCTTCTAAGAGCAACTTTCATTCTAGAGTTACTACAAAACAGGTCTACAGATCTAGTTAACATTAGTTGTACCTAACTTTCCTGTATTTTATGGAGGGGGGAAAAAAACACCACCCCAAAAAAAACCCCAAGCCACCAAACTTTAAGGCATTTAACTTTGAAACTTTCACTCCAAAACCAGCCAATGACCAAAGACTAACAATCGTGACCTAGTAATTTCCCCAACACTTTTATATTAAGGAACACAAAGTGAAAAGCTTTAGGTGCTTTTTTAACTGGTTCCTAACTTTTCCATGCATCATCTTATGAGGACTTTTTTCTTTTTTAAAGCTCAAATTAGAGGTGGTCCAAAATTCAACCCAAAATATTAAAAAACCAAAATAAGTTTCTAGCCAGAGTCACATTAATGAGCTGCATGAGGATGTGATTCTTTAACAAAAGGTTTGGGGGTTTGTACTACCATCCAAACCAAGTATGTACACGCTGCTCCAGAAAAATCAGTTAGTCACATCTTGAAGGATTTGCCCACAACAGCAGACCTGCTACACGCTCTCTTCATCCCTCAGTTCATCACTTAAAAATATTTGCTACAACAGAAAGCTAGCATTAGCCATCAGCCAACATGCAGACTAAAAGTGAGCTGGTACAGCTGCTTCACAGTGAAAATAATCAACACAAACCAGTACTAAGTAGCTGGCTATTCAATTTTCAACTACTGCTTCTGTCATTTGAGAAAACATGGAACAGACATTATTAAAATCAATGCTAATAAGAAAGCAAAAAACCATGAAGAACAGAACCTAACTCTTCAACAAACTCTAAAGGTTAATATCAAGCTTTTAGTAATTAGCTTTAAACACTCTTTGGATAACATGGTTGGTGAAGATCATATTAGACAAATGACATAACCTTCAAATTTTTCTAGAAAGATAAAAAAGGACTCACAGAAGCGGTTAAAAGTCACTGACCTCTCACTAATTGCGTACATTTCACAACATCTGTGTGTGGATGTTCAATGGTAATCTCAAAACCTGAAGAGTTATGAATACATTTTAGAATGATACATTTGCATTTATAAATTAAAACCCCACACCCTTTTAGTTTCCTCCCAGACCTGAAATGCTTGCTGACCCTTGGCACTGCAGATGGAACAACCCTATTTAACTGCCTTTGACTCTGCAGCACTTTGTATTTCAGAATGGCTGATGGTGTAGTCACTTCAGGATCAATCAGGAAAACATTCCTTCAATAAGCTCATCATATATATAAATAAAAATACAATAACTTCCCCAGTTAAAGTTGAATATAAGTGAACAGTTTCTAGTACATTAACAAGTCAGTAAAAGCTGTACGCAGACACTGAAATACATGTGCATGCACATGCACTTTACTGATTTCTAGAGATTAAACATGTTGCATCTATGAAATTACAAGTTAAGTTTTAGTTCAGTGACTTAAGAAACCTTATTTATGATGCTATTTTAAGAATTAGGTCACTACCGTTAGCTTTTTTTTTTTTAAAACAAAATACTCAAAAGTGCTATTTAAGAATATCTGAGTTAAGTCAGTGTTCTCAGGCCTGCTAGCTCTAAGTGCCTCTACTTATGTTACTTTAAAGACAGACGTTTCCTATCAGATCATTCCATTTCAAGTTTTGGAATCGCCTGAATCTTGGTTACACGACAAGTTGTGATGTTCAGAGGTAGGAACCCTGCTCAGTAACCTAACCTTTTTTTATATAAAATAACTTTTTTTATTGAAAGGTAAAATGGGGAAGAGCACTTGGGATAAAGCTCTTCCCAACTGCTTCAGAACACCTACACAGCTCACCCAGTATGTTACCTTAGATGAAGAAATATCAGTGTAGTTACTACTTTGGACTAAAATCTATTTGGAAGGGTACACATTTCTACCCCATCAAAGTGTGAGAAACATGCATTTCACAAGTACAGATCTACCTTTTTTTCTCCAAAGTGAACACAATGGAACTGCTAATACAAAACTCAATTCACAGGTCAGAAGTTGACCGCAAAAATAGTAAAATTCTAGTGTATCAACAGCACATCCAAAACCCAGTTCCTTGGGTCCCATTATTTCTTCATGGTAAGTTGGCTGCACAGGAGATATTTAGAAAGACGTACCTAAAGTCTGAAGCATTATTGTTTCAAGTATAACCAGCTCTTGGGCTTGCTGAAGGTATGCCTGAAACAAATAAGCAAACAGGTCAAGACGTAGCTATTGTCTCAAAAGTTTAATCATCCGCTTCCTACTTGAATACTGGTACTAGCAAGACCAACTAAGACCACCACCCAAGCTGGTTAGAACAAGTTAGAACACCAACCTCCCCCCCACCCCCCGACGTGTCATTCCAAGAACTGGGAGCATAGCAAAGGTGCTCAAATCATTTTATACATCAGCTGAGGTCCAGCAGGGTAGAGCTAGCTCAGCCTGACCTTCAGGCTGAACTACTCTGGTGCATTTCCACCAGACATCCTATGATTGGTTTCAGGAAGACTCATCTTGGGAAAGAAAATATGAAGTATAAAGTAAGTGGAAGCTCTACAAGTTCTGGCAGATGAAAGGAAGACCAATGTATGGCATAGGCACCAGCTGACAACTGCACTGGATCCTTTAAAACACAACACAGACAGCGGTGTTTGTTAAAAAAACCAAACCCTTATATGGTGTAAAAAACAAAAGTATTTTTTCTAGTTTGCAGACAGCAATAATCCAGTTAAGACAATGTAACAGATCATTAGATGAAGTGTCATCTAATTATCTTTAAAATCATGACTTCCACCTACATCACTCTTTGTATCCAGTTGTGGCTCTTGAGGATGAAGACAGGCATGTGCTACTTTAATAACATGTTCAAGTTTCCGTGGCTGTTCTTCCACTTTTGCAGCCAAAAACAATGCCGTAGGAGATATTATCTGAAGGAAAAAAGACAGGTATGCATTTAAAAACTTTTTACAAGCAGGACATGAATTTTTATGGAGAGTCTATACTGGTAGTTAGAAAAAGTGGATCCAATCCAGCTGGACTTGCTTGTGGGTTTTGTTTGGTTGATTTTTTTTTTTTTAAAACAGTTCTGAAACCATGCAAGGCAGCAAAAATAACTAGTCATGTTTCATTTTATAACCAATGCAATCCTTTCAGCACAGAGCAGGAGTAGCATAAATGCTAAATTACACTTGTGAGTAAGAAGTCTGAGGTCAAACTAATTCTAGTTCAGCATAAAAAGAACGGATTTGGTCCACAGGATTTAGTCACACTAGAACAAGATGTTTCAAATTAAATGTGCTTCGTGAGAAAGTTCGTCTGATTTCTTGCACAATACTGAGCCATTACACCATCTTTTTGGTAAAAGTCAAAACAACTGATCAGAAGTTCTGCTAGCATTTGATGGTCCTAAAAATCAAGAAATTTTGTAGGAACTTTTAAGGAAAACAACTTGTTACAGACATCTAATTTGTGTAAGTATAAGCTCACTCTTAGAAACGTCACTATATACCCAACAGTATCTGGTGAACATGGTTCAAGGATTCACGAAAAAGCAAAAGTTAGCAAAGACTACAAATTACATTTAAAGATGAGAATTAATAGAACCCTAAGTGTCATAAGCTGGCAGCAAAGCACCCATTCACAGCTCAGTACCACCTAGGAGTTTCTATGAAGCAGTTTGGATGCCTAATTGTCAATTAGAATGACTGATGTCTCTATATACAGAGCATGGCTAACCATAAATGGCTTACAAGAATCAAGGTCCTCCTTGTGCGCAGAAGTCATCCACATTAAACAGGGATTAAAATGACAGTAGAAATCATCATGAAATAGCTGCTTGTTGATTATTTAATTAGTGCATGGTGCAAGCAGTGCAGGTATTGGATTTCTCATTCAGTGCTGGCCTGGTGATACCATTTGCTGCACAGAAACGTGCCATGAAGAAATCTGGTACTCTTAAACCTCAACTATCCAAAATAAGTCACAGGGAATAAATTCTTCCACAACAGGGACAAAAGAACTGCTTCTCTGCACTGAAGCTTCACTTCACTTCAAAAAAGGCCTTCTTCATCAGGCTGACTTCAGGATATTTTCTAATCTACTGAAATAGATCAGGTCTAGCCAGGGAGTCTCCACACAATTCCTGATCTCCAAGACCTTAAAAAAACATATTTCTGGAGGCTAAGTCAAACTGATTAACTGGTATTTAACTCCATTTCATCACAAATCTACATACACCCCAGTTATCCATCTCTAAGAAGCAGCGCTGGCTTCTGGCCAAAGAATTTCAGGTCTTTGTCTTGCTTGGCATTCCCGGTTTAGAGCAGGTCAGTATTTTTATCTCTCGTTATAAGAAAGGGAGACAGGAAAATACAGACATCCTAATAAAATTTCAGACTTGGCATGCTTACAGTCTTCAGCAGACGACACACCCTGCTAGGCATGCAACTGGCAAAGTTACTCAACTACTTCTATTCAATTCCAGTTCTCAAAAATGAGAGAAAAAGCAAAGTAGAGCAAAAAAAGCAAAATTCAAGACAGAGACTTGACAAAGCTCTACGCTATATGTAAACATAAAACATAAATAATTTCCATGCACTCAAAATATTAAGACTTTGAAAAAATCGCCAGAAGTATACACATGATTTATTAAATTGAATCTCATTTTTGTACTATCCGAGAATCTCAGAAATCAAGTCTCACTGAAAACAAAAATTGAAACCTAAGAGCCTTACGACAGCAAGTTTTATTGGTACATGTGGTACAAGTCCTTTTCACTTAAAAAGTCCAAGACATTGTAAACAGTGTTGCTACAGCAAAGGCATTTGGAATAACCTGAAAATACATCTGCAGCATGCACACTGAGAACTCCCCTCTCCCTTTTAATGTCAGTATTAGAATGTTCTTAGACTTGATACAAATTAGCTTAAGACGTTGAGGGGCTCCAGTCTATGACAGAATTTCCTTCAGTGTGAACACTGAGCTACAACTTGTTATTATAACCAGGAGCTCACAGTGCAAAAAACCAGCAGTTAAATTGCAAGGTTAAAACCAGAACCAAAGTGTCCAAAACAGCCTCTCTAAAGCTTGATGCGTATTATTAAAGTTTTAAGAACTTTAACAAAGTTTTAAGGACTTGGACAGGGCTCAAGAGACAAGAAGGGAATACAGAGGGATGGAAAAAAAAACATCCATCCACACAACTCAACTGCCTTGCACATCAGGAGAAAAATTCCTCCTGAAGCCTTCCTTATGGACTTTACTAACTCCCATTGCATGCCACACAAAAAAAGACCCATGATATCAAGTATATTTTCAACTGGTTGGGTGGTATTCCACATGGGATTTGCAAGGATTGCATTTAAAAATACAGCTACCATTTGGATGCCTTACCTCTGATTGCCAGCATACCACGGATTTCCCCCACTCCCCTCTCTTATTCAAATTAGTGTGCTGAAGAGTAAGCCTCTAAAAGAAGTGTTTGCTCTAACAATATCAAACACACCAAGTACTACAGAAACAGTATTTCCAGAAGAATTTTTATTTTCAAGGTATTTTAAAGGACAGCAGTGAGGCTAGCATTTCCCATAAAAAGCCAGCAAGCTCCCTCCCCATCCTGATATTTCCACGGACTAATTTTATACTCAGCACACTGAAGTTACCATGTTCTAGTCAACAGCAATGCAGAAAGAATAATTAGTTCCTGAAATGTCATCTGCATGGCTAGAGAAAATTAGTAGCCAGGGCATCCAATTCTGCTTACCAGGATTGGTGAAGCGAGTTCCCGCCTTGTTCCTGGGGCAGAGCAACCCTGCAGGACCATAACCTGCTTTGATTGCAACATCACAATCCTGACACATCCTTCCTTGCAACCAACTGCATGGACTTGGTAGATAATCCACAGCAATTCAATGGTGACTCGCTATCCCAAGGTCAACTTCATAAAAACAGGGATATTTGGTCATCAGAACAGTAAATGCAACATGTTCAAAATAGACCAAGACAACGTTAACTGGCCTGTGCCACCCCTGTGGCTCTACAGGTTGAAGACACTGTTGGGAATTCTGCTCCCTACTCACAGATGGTTCTCAAAATCTTGTAAGCCTGTAAAATTGTTTAGCAGCAACCTATATCAAGAAAAAAAAATTAAGACCACAGCTACAAAGTAAACAAGGTCCCAGTAGAAGACCTATTTATTAACAATTTAGTGCATGTGACTTATATGTGACTTGTTTGTATAACCCAGCAATTAGATGTGACAATAAATACGCAAGTGTTTACTACTTGCCTAAACCCATCAGCCTACCAATAAAGCAAGAAAATAAAGGCTACATTTTTTTCAGCTGGAGATCATAAGGCATTCTGACTAATGACCTTCAGATTCCTCCTTGCCATGACCAAACATCACTGCAAGCACACAACAGACATACATCACACACTTCAAAAGTTTTAGGTGGGCCTTAGCTTCAAGACCACCAGTACCTTGCTGTTTAATTTCCAAGGGTTAGTTTCCTCTGGCAGTGGATGAACATTGGTACATTTTTTAGCTTGTAAACTACCCTCAAGATTTGATATGAAGTATTCATTACAGTCCTTGGCTTTTGGTTTCTCTACAGAGAACCTGCCAGATGGTTTGTAAGTGACTCATGCACTTTGAGACCACCCCCTTTACCCCAAAGGGGAACAGGTAAAAAGATGCCTTTTCCCCTCAGCACACGCAGGGGCCTTACCCTCACTGAGCACCACAGAAAGCAGTGCAGCAGGAACTGGTGTTACTGGCAACTAACTTGCAATGCACCTGCCTCCAGCTTTTATTTGAATACTATTACTTGAGAACGACTTTAACAAACCCTTCCCCTTGCTGTAACAGTAGCTGTTTTCACAGCACTCAGTCCTTACATAGCTTACTTGTTACTTTTAAGATTCAGAAATGTAACTTAGGGTTCAGTTTTCATAACAAGAGCACTATATATCCAAATACTACTGTACTTCCAAGCAACCAGCATTTTCCAGTGTCTGGTGAAAACCCAAACACAGCAGGTAAAGCTTCTTGCTGCCCAAATCTACCCCAGATTACCAGATGACCCCACGAACAAGAAGCGAGCAGTCCACGTCTGTAGCACCAGCCCTGGCTGCAGCAGCCCTGCACAGAGCCACCTCTCCACTCCAAGCAGCTCTGCCTAGTCTGTCACGTCTGCAAACCATCCAGAGTCCAAGAAAAATTTGGATGCTTCACCAGCTCCTCTTCCCCTGGCTCCAGGCACCCCTAGACATGCAGGTAGGTGGAGGGGAGAAAGACCCAACAACTGTTCTGCTGCCTTCACTCCGTATATTACAGGCTCACTTTCAAAGGGCATATCTCACCACAAAGCTTGCTGCAACTCAATTCTCTCACCTGCTGTTCTTGCTCAAAGACTAGCAAAACTCTTTTAGGGCAGTACCTTTTGATTTATACACACATCCATGCAATGCATAGCTCTCTATCACTACAGAAGCAAAACCTACAC
>NW_008616371.1:12494-14204 GCF_000691845.1 Merops nubicus
AATGTTTCAGACTTACACCAAGCAGAGGCATTACTTAAACACTTGGCTTTTATTACATAGAGACCAGCAACACAACAGTTTTGGTAACAGGCTTGCTGGAAGTTTCAATTTACCTCAGATTCTGCACAAAAACAATGAAATACCCTTCTGAAATGTACCTACAAACTAATAAGCGTTTCTTGCTGAATAAACACCAAACAAGATATCCATTTGCTCTGCCACACTGATAAACAAATTCATGCCAGACAAAAGACTTTGCTCACACTGTAACCCACTCTGTACCTGCTCAAATTTCAGGCAGCACAAGGTCTGCAAGACTCTACCCCTTGGCAGACCAAGGTCTGCTCTAGTCTAGACCATAACATCTGTCACAGTCTCAATCCGTTTATCATGGACAGACAAGATCTAAAGAGAATTCATCCTCACCACTCACTGATACAGCACCATAGTAATCAGCTGGTATTGCAAAGTTAGTATAAAACATTGTACTTTAAAAAGTTGTGTTTCTTTTTTTTCTTCAAAAAAAACCAAAAAACCCAAGCAAAACAGAGTATTATTTTTTAAACTACTGCATCCAACACTGGACATGAAAAAAAAGTCTGAAATTTTCAAGTTGGTATCTCAAGTTCCATACCTGTTACAAAATCCCTCAATTACAGGCAGTATTTTTGCTAAAGAATTCAGTTCTTCACAACACACTGTATTCAGATTCAAAATAGTCAGTTCATTAGTTAAAACAGGAGAGCTGGCACTTGCTCATAAGTTTTAAAGATTTTTCTCATCTAATGTGACTTATTACACTGCTTAAGATTAAAATACTTAAACGAACTTACACTTTTTCAAGAACAGACACATAAACCATATGGATACACACATAACTAAATCATAATTGTCAGACACACCATGCTACCCCTACCACTGACTTAATTAAAAAAAGAAGTGTTCCTACACATCAGCCTTTCAAACTACAGCACATAAGCTCTAGGCAGATTCCAGACATCTAAATGCATTCTTCACACATCTGAAATGTGTTTGCTGATGGCACCTTTTTTTTTTTTTATTTCGATGGCAGAAAAGTCTAATTGCCACTAGTTAAAAGAAGACCATTATTGCTTCTAAAACACTGATAAGCCAGAATTCCTACAAACAGGCCAAATTTAATAATCTAGGAAAGCAAGATGTAATTCTTGTCAGACAGACTGCCAAAATTATGACATGTTATTACCGCGCATACAACCGTACTTACATTTCGGTTAAATTTTGTGAAGGAATGGTGCATATAAAACCTGTGCATGTAAACAATTGCAGTATTTATCGTCAGCTGCGATCTGGAAGATTAAATTAAGGAACACTACACGTTCAGAAAACTGTTTGAAGGACCCGAAAGCAAGGCACTTTCTGTAGCTATCGCTGCTTTCGGCGCACAGGAGGACCGAATGCCGTGACAGCCGCGGGCCGGTGTCACACCCGCCTCGGCGGGACCAGCGCGGATCTCCCCATCTGCTGCGCAGACAATGTGGGCACTCCCGCCCCCGCCCAGCCACAGCTCACCCACTCAGCCAAAATTCCTCAAACACTGCCTACAGGGTTTCTGCTTTGTCCCAGTTCCATTATTTCGGTGTGGAATTCGATGTTTTAGTCTTATTCTGATCTCTTTTTTTGTTCACCTCGAATTAAGGCACAGCTCAAGAGGAGATGCCCGTTCCAAAG
>NW_008616372.1:0-9107 GCF_000691845.1 Merops nubicus
CGGCTGCTCACCCCCGACGTCGGCACCTCCCCCTGCCCGGCCCTTCCTCCTGCTGCTCCCCCTGAGCGCTTTTCCCCTAGGAAGTACATCTGGAGGACCTACCACTTAACCTTCGCCGGAGAGAAACTGGCGGATGACAGGAAGAAGCTGAGAGAGTGAGTAGTAAGGTCGTCTTTGGCATCGAGGGGGGGCTGGAGAGGACTTGCTGGAGCCCACCCAGCATGTGCCCAGGCAGGGCTAACTTGGGACTTTGTGCCCTGGCGCAGGTAAGCCTGCCCAAAAATTGAAGGGTGGGACGGGCTCTGCCCCAGCAGACTGAGGGGATCTGCAGGACAGGAAGGTCTCAGGGTGTTCCTCAGGCAAACTGTCCCGTGCTGAGTGTGTTCAGCCACTTCAAACCCCACACCAAGGCCCTGGGACGTACTGCCCCTTCCTTGGCCAGCCTGTCAGACCCCTGCAGAACAGGTTATGCTCACTAGGCTTGGGCCTTGAAGTATCCTGCACGAGCACGAGTGGAGTGGGACACAGAGAAGGCCAGGGATGGCAGCGTGTGTGTGGAGTACATTAGTTCGTCTCCAGGGAAACTGGGAGCTCTTGGGGAGCAGCTACTTGGGATACATGATGTGGTGGAAGGGATCTAGAAGAGAAGTGATCTCTGGAAATTATCCAGTCCAGCTCTCTGTGCGAGCAGGGTCAGCTGGAGCTGGTTGCTCAGAGCTGTGTCTAGTTCAAGTTTGAGGAACGTTGCAGGAACATCCACTGCACGACCTCTGGACAGCCTGTTTAGTGCTCGGTCACCCTCACAGGGGGCTCGGCAGAGCTGCAGAGGTAGGAAGAAGAATTCCAAGCAAAGAGCAAACCAAGGATGAGCGTGTTGGGCTCTAGGCCTGCTCAGCCACCTCTCAGGGACAGACAGTGACAAATGAGTCCCACGTTTCCATGCCCATTCTTGGCACAGGGAGGCAGGAGGGACTTCTGAGCACTCCCTGCTGGGTACCCCAGCCTGTGTGCAGACCAGTGAGAAAAGGTTGTCTGCAGCAGTAAATGATAAGCGAGACGGCCTTAATCAGAGCTGTCCTGGAAGGACTGTGAGCCACGGGTGATAGCTGTTGCAGTTACAAAGGCAGAGGTGACAGCTGTAACTGGTCCTGCATTAGAGCACTGCTCGTGATCCTGGGAGTCCATCTTCCCCTGGGAAAGAGGCTGGAGGGTTTCCCAGGCTGTGGTTCCTGGGAGGGTGGCCCATAACAGCCTCGCTCTCTGTTCAGGTACGGCATCAGAAACCGGGATGAGGTCAGCTTCATCAAGAAGCTTCGAAAGTGACCTGGTGGGTAAGTCTTAAATAGTCATCGAGAGCCACCAATTCATCCTCATCCTCCTCCCTTGTTGCTGAGGCTCAGGGCAGCTGGTGCTGCTGTGTGGTGGAGCCTTTCTGACTGCTGCCCATGGCCTGGCCCTGCTGCCTGTGCTGCTCCTGGAGCTGCCTCGGGTGACCCCCAGCAGGGACAGGAGCCCCAGTGATGTCCTAGTGCTGGCAGTGCTGCCTCTCTCACCCTGCTTTAGACTGAATCTGTCTCAGCATTAAATGCAGGGTTCCTTTGGTTGGTGGTGTGATTGCTTCTAGGACCTTGCTCTCTTCTAGGCTTCAGGAACACCTGGGAAGCACTGTCAGGAATGGGGCTGGGTGCTGCCTAATGCCTGGGAGGACAGAGCTGTCTGTGCTACAGGTGATCACCATCACCCAGGTCCCTTGGGTCCTCCACTGTGGCTCAGAGGCTGAGATCTGAGTGCCTCTTCTCCCCTGCTCCTTAGTGCTCCTAACAGAAATGTCCCAGGGGTGTGTTTTGAGTTGTTTTTCTCCATTTCTGCAAGCTATGAAGAGTCAGGACCAGGGGCCTCAGCTGACATACCCTGTAGATTTTGACTCCCCATTTCTCCAGTTGCTCGTTTATAGAAACTTAAGTTGAGACAGCACAGTGTTGTCAGAGGACAGGACGCTCCACTAGACAAACTTTGGCTGGGGTATTTCTGTGCTGCTGATGCATTTAAGAACAGTTCCAGCACAGGAAGCCCTAGCACCATGTGTATTTACCTGCCTGTAACCCATGTAGACATACTTCTGATATTATAGCACTATTTTTATAAAGTTGTGTATGCAAACACAAGATGTAGCCAAGACTTTCAAGCTTAGTAAGCTTAAAATTGTATCTGCTTCCCCTCCACATCTGTAAACACGCCCAGTCTGTGAGCAGTGGTAGCAGCAGCTTTTCCAGCTGCTTGGGTTTGTGTTGTGCAGCTCCAGCTTGTTGGTTTAGAGACTGTTGCTTTGTTAATACAGGAACTTCTTTTTCTTCTTTTCAACGCTGCCCCATTTGCAACATCCAGTGTGATGAAATGTGTGCCAGAACAGAAGCCACCTACCTGCACACAGTGCCCTGGCCAGCAGTTCCCTGCAGCACAGGCTGACCCCCCTGGCCTGTCTGGGTGTGGTGACAAGAGAGCCCAGCACGCAGTAACCAATGTCACCACCAAATATGTTCTTTCTTAACAGAGAACCCAGCTCTACCAGGACCAGAGTGTGGATTCAGCACCTTCCTGGAAGAAAACTTTCTAACGTTTCAAAGAGAAGCAGACTCCAGTTGAATGGATGTTCTCAGATGTTTTCTGCAGTTGCTATTTGCAGTGTCTGCCTCTGAGCTGTATGTGGAATGTGCTTTCAGGGATTAAAGAAACCTTCTCATTTTCTGAGGCACTTATTTCCAGCTGCAGATCTGCTTCTGACTGGTTTGGGTGCTAGAAAAGGACTGATGAAGGTACATGAAAGGGTGTTAGGTGAGCTCCAGTAACAAATGTAGTCACAGACTATGCAGAACAATTAACAGTAGCTAAAACGCTACCTTACCATTTAATCACCACCTTAGCAGTAGTAAACAACTCCGGTTAAAAATGTAGTATTGAAACTAGTGTAATAAAAATAATGGCAGCAGAAAAGGTTCAATAGAATTGAACAAGGCACAAACGTTCCGTTTTCAGAGTCTTCTGAGATAAGGCAAAATCATGCCTGCCAAGTGCTAAGGAGACTTGTTTAAATTAACCACGGGCAGGGTTACAGGTGTCACTGGATTAGAGGCTTTGTCCCCGTGGAACTGGCACAGCCAATGCACAGACAGTCCCTCTCCAGCGCCTTTGCCCCTCAGTGGAGCTGTGCGTCCAGGTCGTACTTCTCACAGAACTTGTCTGTGAAGGGTATGCAGGTGAGGAACTCGCACCACTCGCACTTGATGGGGTAGAAATAGAACAGAATCACCAGTCCTGAGAAGAGCGCGATGAAGATGAGCTGGAAAACTATAATTTGGCATCGCTTCCTATATAAATCAAACTTCCCAAAGCTAATGTAGGGCAGGAAGGCGAAGGAGAGGAAGAAACCGCTGATGAATCCTGAAATGTGAGCGAAATTATCGATCCAAGGCAGGAGGCCGAAGGCGAAAAGAAAGAGCACCACAGCCAGCAGCTTGAAGAAGGCCCTCCACGGGCGTGCCAGGATTTGCCAACTCTGGAAGAGCTCCACAAAGAGACAGGCCAGGATCCCAAACTGGGATCCCGCAGGGCCAACCTGCAGAAGAAGAGCATCAGAGGAGAGATCGGGCACGAGCGTCTGCCTGGCTCCTGCAGCCAGCTCCAGGCATCAGGTGTTACTCAGCTCCTCCTTGGGTGTTTCTGGGGAGAGCGACAGCACAGCCTGCAGCTCCAGCCTTGAAACGGGTTCAGGGGGTGAGGGGCCTGGTTTGATGAGGATCAAGGCAGCCAGCAAGCCAGCAATCGCCAGAATACACTTGATATGGAAGGAGGGCGGATCTGCTCCAAGTCCCCAAAGGGGGGGCGGCCTGAGGGCAGTCTCCTGACTCCCCCCACCCACCAGGCTCTTTTGAAGGACCTGGAAGACAGCCCTCCAGGTCCTGCCATGTAGTCTTGTAAAGTGAAGCTGGACAGTCACATCAGAGTTCTCCAGCTGTGGCACATGGACAGGGACACTCCTGGACAGTCTGTGGGAAAAGTGAGCTCTGCTCTTTGCCCTTCTTCCTGCCACACCCACGTGGAGGGTCTCTAGCACCAGCTACAGCTCTCGGTGCCCAGCCTGCCAAGGGCTCTCTCATCCCATGGCTGGACAAACCCCCCTGGTCACTACAAGCATTCTCAGTGCTGCCAGACCAGGCCAGTCACCTGGAAGGCCCAGGGTACTTTGGGGAACCTTACTGCTCAGGGCCTATGTGATGGTGTGGTGCATCTTCTAGCTAGAAATCTGCCTGGCTCTGGTGTTGCTGCCCCTGCCGGGGAGGCACGAGTGTGTAGAGAAGGCTTGTGTTCAGCCCAAGTCACCAGGACCCTATTCTGCAGGAGACCCACCTCTGCTCTGTAGGGTAGAAATATTGCACTGGCAAGGTTCCCAGTGATGCCACTGAGCAGGTAGATGATAGAGATGCGATGCCATCCTGCCAGCTTCTCTAGGTCCCGCAGGATCGTCATTTGGAAACAGACTGACACCAGACAGTGCAGGATCCTGCCAAGTTCAGAGTACAGGAGCTGAAGGAGCAGTCGCTCCAGTCACCCCTGTGCTCGTGTTCCTTGCCAAGCCTTGTGAGGAGCTCCTGGCCTCGCCCCCACCTCTGCTCTCCCTCCCAGCCCACGCAGCACGGTGAGCCTCAGCACGGCCAGCAGCTCGGCACCCCCAGCCCCCTCGCAGCACTCCCTGGGCCAGGGCTGCCCCACCCAGCCCGAGGAAGCCCCACCCCTCTGCTTACCCAGCGTGGAGGAACAGCGAGAGCCAGAGGCGGTAGAACTGGTCAGGGACTTCTGGATTTAGGAAAGGGAGGAGCCCACAGACATCATCCATGCAGTGCACCTAGGGCAGAAGGGGGGCTGTTACCCAGGCCGAGGCTGCAGGCAGCTCTGGAAGAGGGGCAGCTTTCCTTCCCCACTTCATGTACCAAACCCTGCCTCCAGCACCCTACCCTGACTCCCACCTAGACTGCAGCAGTCACCCCCAGATCTTGCCAGGCTGCTCAGGGGAAGGGGAGGGAGGAGAGGGCAGCCACAAACCCAGCTCCACACTCACCTGAGAGCAGAGTGTTGCCTCCTCATGGAAGTAGCCCCGCATAAATTCACAGTACTCCCGGGAGGTTATTTCACACCTAGAGGAGGCACAAGCAATCAAAACGAGCAACAAAACCAGGTACCAAAGCTGAGCTCTTTACAGCTGAGGAAGGACCACCAGAGCCTGGGGAGGCTGGGTCTCTGGGGGAGTCCTGTGCCTCTTCAGCTCAGCCAAAAGCATACTGGTCTTGACTCTCAGGGACTGAGAAACTCCTTGGGGCAGCACTGATTTTCCTCCCTAGCAGGGAAAGCCAGGCCCAAGCACTGGGCAATTGACTCAAGCTGTGGAGCAACATGAGAAAGAAGAGCATCCTCCTCCTTGGTAAACCCTGAGCACTCAGGCTACATTGGCCTCAGCCTGGAGTCCCCATCAGGACTGGCCCTTCCCAGTGCAAAGTGCAGAACTCCCCAGCAGAAGAATTAAATCCCTTGGGATTTAAAATCCCAGGACCAATTGAACAGGATACCCTCCACACCAAAGTCTCAGACTGGCTGTTACCTCCTGCTCTTCCCAGAGTCCTGCTCTGGCTGGGAGACCTGTTATGGTTCCCTGTCCAACTGCCCTTCCCAGCAGGGCTCTGGGATGTGTGTGGAAAGGACAAGGAGGACAAATGGCTGTCTACAACCTCAGAAGGGTTCCCTGTGTCTCACCCCAATGTCCTGTCCCTCTCCATACAGGTAAACTCATCACCTTCCTTTGGTCCCAATGCAGCAGGGCCGGCCTGTGATGACGCAGTCCATGTGAAGGTGGTTGGTGTAATTCCCAGCACTGTTTTTTGTGCAGATCTGGAAAATGACAACAGGCTGCAGTCAGAGTGCTGTGGCTTTGCTTGCTGCTGGGTCAAGTCAAAGCAGCCCCTCTGGGAGAAGCCAGTCCCACAGACATGGGTGTCCCAAGGCCTCCCTCCACAAGCAGGATGGACACACCCCCTGCCTGAGTCCCAGCCAACACCTCTGCAGCCAAGAACAGAGCCCTCAGCCTGAGCTGGTCTCTATCACCCTGGTACCCTGGCAAGGCACAGGGCCTGAGTGGCCACAGGGGAACTCTCCTGCTGTTGGAGGGCTTTGAGCCTTGGCTGGATGAAGCCACAGCTGCCCTGAGCCGGTGCTTGTGACAACAAGCAGGAGGTGGCACCAGTGGCACCCCTTCCACCACCACAGCTGTGGCTCTGCAGTGGGGTGCCTGTGCCACATTCCAGCTGCCCCTGCAGGCTCTGTGCCCCCGAGGTGCTCACCGGCCACTTGGTGATGTCATCTGGCCACTCGTGGGGCTCCATGGAGGCTGGCTGCTCACACACCCTGCAGCAACAGAAAGCAGGGGTCAGCCTCAGAAACAACCTTCCTCAGCACCGGGCAGGATGCCCCCAGGAGCCCCCAGGCTGTCCCTGCCCCAGGGCTGTGGTCCCACAGCTCCTCTGTCACTGGCAAGGGGCTGGTGGCACTACAGAGTGTCAGCCAAGGCTGAGCTGACCAAAGCTGCAGCCCCCCTCCAGCGGGCAGAGATGAGGGCTTGAGGGCATGCAGCGACCCGCTGGCTCCTTCCCAGGGAGCCACCGCCCAGGGGTGGCCGTTCAGCTGGTCTCAGCTCTACAGCAGCCCATGGTGCCCGAGGGCACAGCCGTGCTGTGGGCCAGAGGTGTGCTGGGAACATGACATTCCCAGGCAGGAGCCTGTGTAGGGAGCAGGTGAGGAGGATGAGGGGGAGAGGGATGAGGAAGGGCACCCACAGCTCAAAACAGGCCACCATGCAGGTGGGAAGCCAATGATAATGGAGATTAGGAGTGAGCAGAAGATGATCACTCTGCCTCAGCCTCCGCTGCAGTGTCGGGGCAGGTAGGGACATCACTGTCCCCACGTCCCTTGGTCTCCAGAGCAGCAGCAGTCCCAGCCAGCTGACCCGGGGCTCCCTGCCTCTGTGCCACAGCTGCCACAGCTGCCACAGCAGCCCCATGCCCCCCCCAGTATGGCAGCTGGGCTAGGCAGGACCTACCTCGGGTCCTGATGACAAACAGACCCAAACTGCCTCTTGCTCCCTGCCAGCATTGGTGTGCTGGGGTGATGGGGCCACTTCACCCACACGGCCAGCGTGGACTGCAGGAGAGAGGACAGCTGTCACCGTGAGGCCCGGGGGGGGCGCGGCGGGACAGGCCAGCAGGGGGCCCCGTGCTCACCGAGCACTCCTCCTCCGAGGTCTGCACGCAGCCCGACTTGTCGTTCCGCACGCAGCAGGCAGAGTGCTTCTCCTTCTCCCGCTTGGCGCTGATGAAGCTGTGCACTTGCTGGTCCTGCCTCATGCACGGCGAGAACTTGGCCCCGAGGTGGATCAGGGCCTCCTGGCAGGGTGGAAACACAGCCTGTGATGACTGCCTGGGGCAGAGCAGACTGGGGGAACCCCTATCGAGACCCAAGGGACCAGGGACAAGTCCTGCCTGATGAAGCCCAACACCCATCAGGCATACGCTCAGTATTTGCTTGAAGAAGGTAAGCGCAGAACAACAGCTCAGGGATTTCCTTGCCCATGGCCCCAGAAAGGCCAACGCTGTGGCTGGGAAAGGAAACTTTGGGACACGACAGCCTTTCCCAGGGGGAATGGCATCAGGAAAGCTGTCACACACCACACAACTCCCCTATTTTCTCTAGCCCCGTGCCTGGCTTCGTAGAAGCAGCCCACCTCCAGTCCCAGCCAAGGGCACTCACTGAGCTGGGGCCGATCCAGAAGTTTTCTTGCTGAACATATTTGACATTTTCATAGACCCCTCTGTTTCGCAAGACCTGCAAGGAGAGAAAGCAAGAGCCCCATGAGCTCCTGCCCCCAGGGTCAGCAGGGCAAGCAGCAAGGGCTGGTGAAAACAGCACCCAGCATAAACAGAAATCCCCACAGCCCATGACCAAGCACACGGTTCTCTTGAACTGGCCCTTTGCAGGATCACAGGTAAACCCCCATCAATGTGTGGGTACCTTCATCTTAAGATTTCACTTAAAATATCTATCTCTGGCTACTTCAATTTTCATTAAATCCTGGGGCCTGGAGAACTGGGAGTGGCTTGAGTGCCTGCTAAAAGCTTCACACAGCTCAGAGGCATAAGCAGCACCTGCCAGCAGTGTAGGCCTGGGTGCTGGTGACAGTGCTCTGCCAGCTGGCAGACACACAGTTCAGAAGCTCCCCAGGGCATCCCCTGCATGGAGTGAGGATATGGCTGTGGAGACACATAACCCAGAGACCTTTAACGACACGTGGGAAGGCTACAAACACCTCCAAGATCAGCTCTCAAAGTCAGGACAGGTCAGTTTTGCTCCCGGCAGAAGCAAAATCCTGCAACCGTTGGAAAAACTTAACCCAGGTTTGACATATTTCCCTGGCACAAACATCCTTCTGGTCTCCACCAAGAGGGGAACAAGCTTTTTGGAAGAGCTCCCAGCATACACATGATGAGAGCCTGCACAGAGCCCATCATGCTTTGTGTGGATTATAATCTCATGTCAAGAGCAACGTGGCTGCAGGAGGAAGAGAAGGTGGCGTGGGGGCTCACAGAGATGCTGCAGGCAGCCCCACAAGGCTGGACACCCAGCGTGTGGCCATCAAGGCCCTGAGACAAGCAGCCAGCTGCAGGCTGAAGGCTGAGACACAGCCATGCTCCAGGCAAGGCAGGGGTTTTACTCACTGAATCAACAGTTTCGTGTTGTGAGAACCCCACAGGGGCGATGCCGTAGATGCACACAGCGAGGATGGTGATGAGCGAATGCACAAAGGTGACCCAGTAAGTGAAGAAAGGCCTGGATGGAGGGAAAGGGAAAAGATCAGAGGCAGTAACCCAGGCACATCACACCTACTCACAGAACACAGGAGAAAGTCTCTGGTTTTTCCCCAGGGACTTTGTCACAATCTGGAGTACAGGGCCGGGATCACCCAGGGGTGCACAAGACTGGAGGCAATGACCTACAGACCCTGTTTGCTC
>NW_008616373.1:0-2571 GCF_000691845.1 Merops nubicus
GGGCAGAAGCCGGCAGGACTTTCCTGTCGTCGCCAGAAGCCGGGCAGCTAAGGCGACATGGATAGAAAAGCGCCAAAGTGTTTGTTCCCCAAGGGATATCTCCTGTGATGGCCCCGGTGAGGCTTAGCCTCCTCCTCTCCCAAGCAGAAGCAAAGATCTGCTTCGTACTGGCCCTGGCAAAACCAAAGATACTGGCAGGCTCGCAACAACCCTCCAGGGAAGCTGACATGACGGCTAGGACGTGACATCCGGCGGACACCTTTCCTCTCGCAAGAGACCAATAGTTTCCTTCTCCTCCTCACCGCGGCTGCCGCGCTGGCTTTCCGAAGCAGTGTGTCATTTAGGGAATTAGGCAGACAAACCACTTCTGCGGGAATCGGAGAAACACAAAGAACGCCAAAAAAAAAAAAAAAAAAAAAAAAACACAAAAGAAAAAAAAACCAAAAAAAAACCAAAACAAAACAACAACAACAACAAAAAAATAAAAGAAAAGACGGAAATTGTAGGTCTCAGGTTTTCTTTAGTTTGTCTGCTGAGGCTTCCAAGCAGGAGGGCTTTAGCGTTTTGCTAAAGGAATCTCTGTGCATTCCCGACAGGAACGAGGTGTCTATAATGCCAAGCACCTCTCTTTCAAGTACGTTCGCATTAGGTATGATGATAATAATAATAACAACAACATCCACGAGAATTATGAGACAAGGGCACGTTGACAGTGTTTGAGAAATTCAGATACAGCTGCATCGTCTTTGTCTCTGGTTCAGTCACATTTATTTCCCCAAGCTAGGCAAACAGCCTGAGTGAAGCATGACAGTGAGTTTTGAAAATAGCAAATGGAAGGGTTTGCTGGGTTATTGGGTTTGTGGGTTGGGTTGGGTTTGGGTTGGGTTGGGTTTTTATCTTCCTCCCCTCCCTGATTGATTTTACTCGCAGTCCAAATAGCCTTCCTCAGTGAATGTTTCAAACAAGAGAATATGAGCGGGAGGGGACGAGGGGGGGCTTATAATTGCAGGTTCCCTTTGGAACTGGAATTAAAACGCTGACGGCATGTGTTGCAGAGACAAGGTGAAGAGGCAGCCCCCGCTCTGACTGCAGGACGGCTGTGTTGTTACTGCCATAGCGTTTATCTACAGCTAAGCACTTGAGAGCAAACGCCGCTTTAAAAGCGGCAAAGTTGTGGACCCTACTCTCTACGCCCGAGGCTCTAGGACCCCCTGACAGGAAAGAGACCCCCGGCAGGAGAGGAGACACCCGGAACCGGGGCCCTGCTGCCTCCGCTGGGACTGAGCAGCCCGGCTCCGCAGCCGCGCAGGGAGCGCCCCGGGAGCGGTGCTGCCCCTGGACAATTCCACATTCGCATCTTCCCTGTTGAGATCTGCGCATCCCGAAACGGGGAGGGTGGATGGAAATGTTAGCTGGAGATAGCTTTAAAAGATCTGAGTCTGTAGAGCAAAGATGTGAACGTTAAGACAACTCGTTTCGATCGGTTACTCTTGTTAGTTTCAAGTGTCCTGCGCTCGGAACTGCTCGCCGACCCGTACCCCAGCGAAGGCGCTGAGGATGGGGTGGAATGAAAAATTTATTTTTCGTGCCCCAGAATCCTCTCTCTTGTTGAGGTCAGGCCACCACTCCCACGGACCTCTCCTGCTTTCGCTGGATGAGAAATATATTCTTTCCTTTTATCAAGCTCTTACTCTCACCCTTCCCCTTTCATTGTCTCAGGAAAAAAGAGAGAGAGGGAAAAAAAAAAAAAGGAAAAAAAAAAAAAAAGATTTTCTGCACATACGAGTTAAAATACACTTGCAAAAGCGTCTACAGCTCTTCAAAACTTTCCCTGCTTCCTTATCAAAGCCACCTTCCCGACGGGAGAGTAGGAGTAGCTTCTTTGTTTGTTTTGGGTTGTCTCGAAACTCTGTCGCCTGTTATTGCCTAGCATGGTCGTCTTCTCACGGCCGGCTTCTCTGGGCGATGCTGTGGTCCTGGCAGCTAGATCCGAGCCGCTGAGCACTTCACCTGATGCACAAATCATCCCCGAAGTTTCCCGCAGGGACTATTGTGCTTTGCTAAGTTGGGCTGAACATAACAGTAACTGTTTAGACTTCTCGGCTTCAGTAAAAGCCTTTTCTTGTGGCTGCCATTGCAGCCCCTATTCATCAGAGAGGGCAGGAGACGGACGCCGGAATCCTTAACTTTTACTGGGTGGGCAGGAGGGGTGAACCAAGGGAAAGCGATGTGGCTTCGGGAAGCCCGTCACGGTGCAAGCGAAGCCCGTCCCGGCTCTCCGCAAGGCAAAGAACGAGACTGCAATAATAGAATACAAAAGTGATTTGTTTTCCATTAAGTCGATAGACCAGACAAGGTCTGCCCGGTTGAAAAGATGAGTTGAGCTGTTAATGAGAGCTGACACTAAGATTTAGAGAGCAAGGGCTCCTTCCGCCAGCGATGTCTCAACAATATTGCTTTTTTTCCTTCTTTTTCACAGCTCTGGGAGGTGCCCACTCTATGCCCGGGCAGTGCATGCGGCGAGAGTGCCGGCCCACGGGGACGCCTCGGAGGGGGAAGATAGAAAGAACC
>NW_008616373.1:2602-2854 GCF_000691845.1 Merops nubicus
GCCCCGCCCCTCCTGCGTTTCTGCTTTGTTTTCATGGAGGCCTTCCGGGGGAGGGAAGGCGAAAGCGTCTAGGTTGTTTTTTTTTTTCGCCTCTCAGTGCCCCGTGTGAGTAAACGCTAAAGCGACACCTCGAAAAGAGAGCACGCGTTTTGTACTGGCACCAGAACCGCACCGAAAACTCTGGGGCGTTTGGGGTGGGTGGGGGCCAACACAAAGGTACCCGATGCTTTGAAAATCAACGGGAAACCAGGT
>NW_008616374.1:0-5601 GCF_000691845.1 Merops nubicus
CACAACTGGTGGAGTGAATGGCAATATCGATGACATGACTTTCACCAGACAGAACACTCAGCAAGGAATAAATTAGAGATTCCCGTCTGATCCCTAAAAACAAAACAAAACAGACACATTAGCACAGGTTTCACATGAAACAAATACCTTGCTTAGGGCCTTTAGTTACCAAATGCCATAGGACACTGAATCCCAAAACAAGTCAGATAATAGTTCATAAGTAGTCTGCATCATGGTTAGGTACATCATCAATAAAGTTAAAATGCAAGTTTGCTGCAGACTCTTCAACAGTTAGGACAGACTAGGGTTACTGTTGGATTAGACATTTATTTTTTCCTCAAGTCTATCCTGGCTAAAGCCAATTCCAGAAAATACAGAAGTTAACTTGAATCTAGCTTTGCACCAAGTTTGCTGGTTTTGGTCATTTATTAAAATTTTCCACAAGTGATTGACAAATTGCATACACACATATGCATGTTCTGCCCATCTCCAAAAAAATTTAGCAAGCAAAATTGTGTTTGTAATGTCATTTAGTCATTACAGCTTGACAGAAGTCTTCCAACAGCCTGCCATTTCACAAGCCTTTTCTCATTTTGTTTGTCATGTTTTAAATAACTAGCAACTTTTGTTTCAATGGGGACATCAATTTTAAATTCACTCAAATTTGGTAATAAGCTTATTCCCATCTTTCAATCGATGTCTTACAGATAATGAATCTTCTCAACTGGCAGTACTTAAAATCATTAAGTCTTTCAAAATTCATTAAAGGATATTTAAAATCTTAGTTTGCAGGCACTTGAGTAGTAGAACGGTCTGTTTTCAATTTTGATAGCCTTTCATTCAGTATCAACTACTCGATCAGGATATTTACATAAAGCAAAAGATTATAAAGGATGCTGAGACTTGGGCTATGTTTAGCATTCACTGCAATTTGCACTTCATTTAAACAAGTTTTAGGTATTAAAGCATAAACCCCAAATCAACTGTATTTTTTCAGGCAGACAGTTGTAAGAAATCTCTTCAGGACATAATGGTTCTATGGACAGAAGTATGGCATTGAAGTAAAAAACCAACCTTATTTCCATGTAGAAAATGGGTATTTGAACTCCAGAAAGTTACACAGCTTGGGAATAAGGTAAGTTAGTTCAGTCAGCTGAAAATACCTTGTTTTAGCTAAGAGCTAACACTACCTTCAGACTACTCAATTTGAGCTTTCAAGGCAGTTTACATGCCTCTCCATCCTGTATAGGCACACTCCTCCTCACTTTTATCCAAAATATACAAGCTTCATCTTATTGAAATTTCCCATCTGCAAAACAGCATGGTTGATTTGGGATACTTCAGGCTACAGTACTCACAGATAATTTATGTCTCGTCACGTCTTTGTGGTTTCAGTGAGGACCAAAAAACACTACATTATATTCTACAGGTAATTTTAAATCATAACTTTTCAACTGCCACAAAACAGAACATTCAGTAGGATTGACACTTCAGTTTCAACTAAATTATACCTCCATAAACCAGCTTCTGAGAACACCTAAAAATGCAACTGAATCAAAAACTGTAATTTTCTGAGGTCAAGATGACAGAGGTTCCAATTAACAGGGACTCAAGATTAACACTGGTAACTTCATGCAAACGATTCAAAATAATCTTTCAAATCAGAGAATCATAGAATGGTTTGGGTTGGAAGGGACCTTTAAAAGTCATCTTGTCCAACCCCCCTGTCATGGTCAGGTTCATCTTTCACTAGATCAGGTTGCTCAGAGCCCCACCCAACCTGACTTTCAACACTTCCAGTGATGGGGCATCCACAACTTTCCTGGGCAATCTGTTCCACAGTGCCTCACCACCCTCATAATAAATAAATCTCTTCCTTATATCCAATCTAAATCTACTCTCAGTCAAAAACCATTGTTCCTTGTCCTATCAATAGAGGCCTTGGTAAAAAGTCAAAGCGTTCATTTTCACACAAGACTATATTGAAAGAATAAAGAGTTATTTTCATATTCATGTTAAATTATTAGAGAATTGTCCCAAATATTTCAGATTGCATGTTTTGCAGACTGCAAAAGCGTTGCACTGGAGCCCTGGCTACATCGAATGAGAAAAAGAAACTCAAAACCCAACACTTTCAAATTAAACACCAACTAGGACACTCAGGGTACAGTTTCATAGGAAATCAAGCTAATGCAACAGCTTCCTGCCACAGGAAGCCCAGTTCTCCCTCCTTTCTTTACTGTGGCACTACCACCACCTCAGCACCAGCGTTAATACCTTTACCACAAAGACTCAGCTAGATAATCAAGTGAAAACTGTTCAAGTTGGGTTTTTTTTCTGAGTTAGTTCTCTTTCAGGTTAACAAGTTCCACTGGCTCACACACAGTACTGTAAGCACTCAAGCTGATGTCAGGTGAGTTACATGAGCATGGATGGAAGACTCCAGCCCCAGCCTTCAACTGCAATGTTAGCTTTGACAGCATCGCTGGAAATGCAACCTGGGCATGTACTTTAATTTCAATCATTTATTGTGATGGCAAAACCGAATTAAGAAGCCTTACTCCCTTTTCCACATATTTGGAACTGTCCATGGGCCTTGGAGTGAAACACATTAGATCCCTAATCCAGTACACTGAGTAGCTCCAGCAATGGAACAGGAGACTTGCACGGCCTCTGCTGTTCTAAGAAACACACTAGGTTTCTGAAACAGGGAATGGCAGTCACTTGGATTTTTATAAAACAACTTCAACTTTTGAGCAAGGCCAATATTAGATGCTTCAGGGGCATATGCAAGAAATTCAAAAAGACCAAACCAAAGAGGATGGTCTCTTTTGCTTCAAAGATCACATTTTAAACACTAGCAATTGATGGTGCAATATCTGAACGTTAAATTCAATGCTGACAGGTATAGGCAACCAAACACCACTATCATAGTTTATCCACACACCAATTCTTCCCCCATTTATGGAGCTCACTTACACATAACATACATATTTCCTGTTCTTTAGCTTCAAATTTAACACCTTTAAATGCCACATAATACTCCTTTGATTGTCAGTCTTATACAACACACACTTCAGTAAGATCTCATTTACCACCAAGATAAGCTGAATGGTAAGAAGGCCTGTAATAGACAATGTTTTTATCTATTTTTTCAGCTTTACAGTACTCCTTGTGATAAGGTGTCCAGTTTTACAGTATTCTCTCCCTTAAGAGATTAACACTGATCTATAATTTTCTGTATCCTCTGGTGCTCTTAGTTTGAAAAAAATTTGCATTTCCGTTTCAAATGCACATTGAGTGATTTAAGTCTTGTAACAGGAAAGAATTTAGAAACCCCATACATTATAGGTTTTATTTATATTTAAACTCTCATACTATTTTGATATACTCAGAGGAAGAGAAAAATCTCTTTTCCCATTTCCAAAAGACTAAGCTCAGACCTAACTAATCAGAAATTTCCAGAAATTATACTTATTTTTAACCAGTTCCCTTACTGACAGGTTCTGTAGAAGCTGTCAGAAAGCATAGGTTGATCCACTATCCCTGTGAAAATTAGTATAAAAAAAGAAAAAACCCAAAGGGATATGCTTAAGGAACCCTTTATTACAGTGATTATTGTATCTTAGCAGTTATTAAAAAAAAAAAAAAAAAAGCCACATCACACAACAAAACACATAACATGCACCACAGCTGCAGACTAAATCTGGGAGGCTTAAACTAACTTCTTCCTTCTAGCTATTGTTTTGCCATATCAGGGATTTGCTAGGAGTATCAATAAGAATTTCACTAAGTTATTCCAGTAGCCCCATACCTTTCAAAAGCTGAGCAGAGAGAATGTGACATGAGTAGAACAGGACTTTATTCAGCTTAATACTTCAGCCAATTGTGATAAGTACTCATAGGAGAACATTTCAGACAGTTTAATTCAAGCAAAAGTGGCACTCTGCTCCAAGCCTAGAGGAGACACTGCAAAGTGCAAGGCATGGTTAGGCTGAATTATGAGCAATTTGGATAAACACAAATTATGCAAGGAAAAAGCAGCAATAAATTAAATGCTATATCCCTATCTAGTGCCTTTAGCAGCTATTTATGAACCTGTTGTCCACAAATTCATCCAACCACTTTTTGAACTTGTCTCCACAACCTCTTATGGCAGGCAGCACCAAAATTTAACTGCCCACTGTTTAAAGTACTTTTAGCTATTTTAATTTATTCTCTTCCTAGTTTCAGAAAGTGCCTCTTGTTCTACTACTGTAAGCTTTGCTGAAGAACTGTTTGTATTCATCTTGTCTACAAGCTTCATAATTCTGTACATTTGAATCGTGTCCCTCCCTCAAATAGAGGGCTATCAACCTTTTGACACCACAAGTATCTGAACACAGTTCATACAGTTTGGGAAGCTCCTTTGGTCAGATGCCAAGCCTGAAAATTTTACTGCTTCAATTAAATTACAAGTACTTGAAGACATTGCATAAGGACTGATATGAAGACCACAGAAAAATTGTATCCGTATATGGTTATCCTTTCTGTCATATTATCCCAAAGCTCTCAACATTATAATTATAAAGCACAAAGACAGAAATCTATACCTCATGAGGAATTTGGAGATAGAAGGCAGACAGCACACATCTGCTGCTGAACATGTGTCAGTAGCTCAAAAAATGAGGAGCCCTACATTTGCATTGAGTTCTAACTGTATCCACCTGGACAGTCTCAGACACTATGTTTACACTGACAGGTTTAAGAGTCACTGATGCAAGCTCATTTTTGACCAGCGAATCCCATTTCAGTTCATTGCATATAACTCTTGCCAAATTGATACTGTAATATGAAGAGTTTTGATCTTTGTTCCTAAACAATCATCTTCTGACACTGTCACTGTTGACACTAGTGTCTTGCTAAAAACATTTTCTTGGTTTTTTTTTCTTATACGCTTTTCATACACAAAAAATATAAAATGCTTTTTCCCTTCAAACGCACCCAGAAAACAATCTCTGACAATGCTGCAACAAACATTTCCACACTGCTAAAATGGCCAATTAAATACATGCTAAATATGTAATATCCCTTCTTCATTGTGATATAGTGAATGCTGGGGTTTGAACCCCGAGCACCTGAATTAAGGTTGACATATGAGTGATTCCCACAGCCCTTCATAAAGAGGTGGTGAGTTTGCCTTATAGCTTCCCCCCAGGGTGTGGCCAGCCCTGCAGGGAGAGCCGTAAGGGAAATGAGCCCCAGGTGTCCTGCCTTGAGTTGACAAAGGTCAGGTGTCTGCTTGGGGATAAAAGCTGGGACCACTGGCAGGGAGTCAGGAGTGTCTGCTCTGTGGAGTGCACTCTATAGAGCTTTCTGGTTCAGGGAAGACCTCCTGACTCTCCCTGGAGCTGGGCCCTGGTCTGTCTAGGCCTTTGCAAACGCGGGTCAATCGGGTGAGAGCTGCCATGTGGGCACCCTTTTCTTACGTGTTTAGCTGGCTGGTCTGGCTGTTTCCCATGCCAACTATGGGCAACCTCGGTTCACTGTTTATACCGCCTGTTGTGGGCCGGGTCATGTCGTTTGTGGTGGCGTCGATCGTTGGGGGTGGCATCGATCACG
>NW_008616375.1:0-11020 GCF_000691845.1 Merops nubicus
CTGCTGCTCACCTCGGCCTCCCACAGCAGCGCGGGGACTTCCCCCTCCCCATCAACTGCACCGCCAAGTTCAAAACCATTTTCTAATACGGTTCCTTCAGCTGCTTATCAGGGTCTGGATTTCTGGATCGAGACATCTGCATTTTCTAACTCTGTCTTAATCTGGAATACTACCAGCTTTTTTTTTTTTTTTTTTGCCCCGCTTAATAATTTTTACTCTCATCACTTCTTTAAGATAGAAAGCCATCAAGCTTGAGACAGAGCAGGACAACTCAAAAAAATCAACAAATAAACTGGACTATGTTACTGGTATACTCAATCTCAAAACACTGAATGTATTAAAAAAAGTGTTAGTTTTTATGAGTTTCAACACATAAAAATCATCAGAGTCATAAAGTAACTTAGGCTGGAATGGACTTCCTCAGATCATCTATTCCAACCCCCTGCTTAAATCAGGACCAATGCAGACCAAGCTGTGCAGGGCCTTGTCTGGACAATGAACAGTAAATAAGTGAGAAGGCATAAAGTAAGGAAATCAAGTTACTTTCTTTCTAACAAAAAATATGAAAACCAGTAACATCATGCAGTGAAAAACCATGAACTTTTAGGGCTTACCTTGATTTGGCTAAAACATCTGAGGATAAAAGGCAGGCATATTTTAGACCTTTGTTAAGAGGAGGTTCAGTTAATGATTCTCACTAATACAGGTTACTAACTACAGCTGAAAGCACTGAAAAAGGCCCCTCAAATTGCTGGAGCCCAGAGAGAACAAATCCAGGAGTATCAGTGGGAAAAGGAAGTCATACCCAGGCCAGCAGTGCATGGGGAGATGAAGACAAAGGCAGTAATTTGAGACAGTCAGATTATCAGAACCAGTAGATACAGATTATAGAACATGGAAAACAGACTGTATTTGTACAAAGATTTAATGGAGCCAAATGAGAAGAGGCTTAAAGTAAGAGGCAGAGTAATGGGAAAAAATAATAGATGCAAGTACCTATAAGCAAATATAGTTCCACTGGAGAGCTGAGACTCATAGAGAGCAGCAACCTGCAGGTCAGCCACCATCTCTAGAACAACCAATGGAGGGAAACTGTTGATATCATCTCAGTTCTCCTTGTAAAAAATAAGCTGTGTTGTGGGGCCCGGCTAAATGGAAGAAGCTAGCAAATCTACACATGGGAATAATAAAGGGTTTCAACAAATAAGGACAAAAATCAATGCTAGTTAAATTTTGCACAATCTTTATCTAAAATTCATGGTAGCACAATACCATAGGCATGAAAAAAAACTAAGCTCTTTGTGAGGACAACAGAGCAGAAAAGAAAAGGGGCAAGGAAATAAAAAGATCAGCAACTGATAAGCAAGCAGTACTGTGAGCTTAGAATTAACGCAATGAGATCTAGAAGAAAGGACATGAAAGAATTGAGAAAGATCACAGACAAGATCTGGGTGATCAGAGTTATAAGAGTAAGGTCCTGAAGCAGCTGAGCATATGATTAGATTTGGTAGTTAAATTAGGTGCACTCATGCTGGATCACCGTATCACACAGAAGCAAAAGCAATCCTTTATCTTTTTCTAGATGACTCTGTATCTATAGAAAAGGAACTGGGGGGAGGGTAAAGGGAAGGAAGGGGACAAAAGCCCCACACAGTAGTAGCAGCTAATGAGCTTAAGCTAGTATCGTCCCATATTGACTGTCTGGTGACCCAACAAGCACCGTTTTCGCTTACAAAGAGAAAGAAACCACGATAGCCAAGGAGTCTGCTGCATAAACACGGTATTTTGGCTTGTGAGCAAATCCCCTTCAGTAAGCAAAAGCTGTGACTTATCAGCCAAAGGTCTCTGGACATCTGAATCGGACGATGACGCCCGGACAACCCTCGCAAGGGCTTTGTTCACATGTCCATAGTAAATAACAGGTCCTACATAAGGCAAATTATTTTGTGGACATCTTAAATAATTGTATTAATTACTTCAAGATCCATCATCTGAGAGGAGTCATGAGCCAAATACGGTTTAGTCGGCATGTCAGATTCCTCCTTCATTGTCCAGGCCACTATCTTTTATGTGATATTTATTATTCATTTCTTCCACACCTGCTGCAATTTCAGAGATGCTTTTCTTGTGTGTCAGAAATAATGGAGTAGTCCATTCCTTCCAGTTCTGCCAAAGGGAGTGAACAGAGTAAGTAATCAACAACAAGCATCACTATTAAATACCACTTTTGTTTTGTCAAAGGGTTTTCTTAAAGCCATTTTTCAGGTGAATTACTCAGGGGAGGGGGAGGGGAAGAGGAGGAGGGAGATGACACACCTAATACAAATTCACACTAAGAGAACTTTATCCACAAAAGCTATTTTTGTTACCTACAAATCAGGCTTTCAGCTGACACTGAAAAAGCTAATAGCTGGCTGCTGTTTTTTTCTGCAAAAAGAGCTTTCTGATAAGTCTTCTCCATTCTCTCGCCAATTTTAAGAGCAAAGGTTATTCCTATTTTCAGACCAGAATCAGACAAAATACTTGAAGAGATTAGTAAAGTTGCACCAGTTTCTCTCTAATACATTGCAAAACTTGAGTATGCTTATCACATTGTCTCATATAAAACCCCTAAAATATCAAACAGAGGCAGAGACATATTTACTATCATGAGTGCACTGTGACTGTTCTTCACTAAAGTACAGGGAAGTTACGACAGGATCTAAACAGAATTTACTTTTAGAAGAAAATGCATTAACTGAAAACTGCATTACAGTTTTGCCAAAAATTGTTACAAACCAGCTCTATCCCTAAAATTCAAAAGCATTATCTCTCATGAAGAAAACCCACTACTGTAGTAGCTGACAGAAAACTGAAAATAATTATATGAAAATTTTCTGACAGACTTAGGAAAGAGTAAGAAGAAATTTTAGTCCAAAGAAGCTGATTTTGAGTTTAAAAGCACACGAATTAAAGACTTCATTAGCCTTGCAGCAGATACACAATAATTTCAGTTAACCAGTCAGCTGGCAAGGCTGACTTAGGAAGCATTTTAAAATGAGTACTTGAAAATTTCCTTACGCTTGTAGTATATGTTTGTATAGACACATAATATTCACTTGCACAAAAAGAACAGGCGTATTTTGCAAATTGTGTGGAAAAAAGTTACTGTATTTACAGTTGCACTTACGGTCACTTGCCACTTTTTCTTTTTTAAATCAGTATTGATCTTTTCTAATTTGTTAAGGGTTTGCTTTTTTTCCTGTTAATGGGTAAAATTTTAGAACTTAATGGTTACTTAATTATATTTTCATAAACCAAAACAAGTATACCAGCTTGTACAGCTAACAACTGTAGAATGGCAAGTGAAGAATTTCTTCACTTTAGATGTTACTTGCTTCTGCAGACAGCAGGCTTACAAAACTGATGGACTTCACTTTTTGTTCCTCCTCAGGAAAAGCTTTTGCAACCAACCCTCACTGCTGAGGACAAGGCTAGAAGATTCTGTAACAGGACTCCTCCCCATTACTTTGTTTTCTTCAAAATCAGAAGAAATACTCTTTTTTCCACTGCTGCAGAAATTTAATTTGGTCAGTTCCACTCTTGCTGCTGAAGGTGGGTGGTGAAGGAAGGAGACAGATTTGAGTAAATTAAAATTCTTGCAAAACATTGTATTCCTGTCCGATGAGAGAATACAGATGCGACTGTGGTGGGCCCACAAATCAAATAACAAAGAATTGCTTCTCCTCTGTAGATAAGCAGAGAGAAACACTGGTGCCTAAAACGGTAGGAACTATTGGATTTACCACCAGTATTTAATAAACACTAAAAGGTAGTCCTCAACAGTTGCTTAACAAATGGCTAAAAGTAAAAGAAAAAAATTGTTTTCAAATGCAAACTTGAGATCTTTCTGTCTCCTGGAGAATTCCAATAGGTTCAGCTGAACAGAATGGCCCCTCTCTAGCAAAACAGGACTTGACAATCCAGCCAGGATGCTCATTCAGTCTAGGTCTTTATTCAGCAATAAATTATGTGTCTCTCTGGTGGGCCAGAGTTGTGCACCTGGTTTCTACTTAGCTTGGGAATGACGAACCAAACAGAATTCCAAATAGCACAGCATTATGATGCAGAGTTCCTTCCTTATTTACACTTCCTTTTCACTTGGTCCAAGCATACTGTAGCCTCCCACCTCTTCTTTCAGCCCACTGCTTTTTCTTTTCAGTATCCTACCTCTGCTCCTTGCACCATACCTTCAGGACCTGGATCCTCTGGTTCTACATAACACTCACTGCAGGAGATAAACGCACTATCATCTGCTTCCTCTTCACTGTGGCCAGTGGTTCTGCCCTTACTCCAAGACGCAGACATGACAGCACAGCAACTGCCTGAAGCTTCACCGAGAGCACCCTGAAAACTTCTGATCATGCAAATTCTGAGAAGGGAAGATCAAATATGGGATGACACCACAAAGTTATCAATATAAGCCGTGAATCAAGCTAGTATTAACAAAACTTTATCTGCTACACCTCTACAGAAATAAAATGTGTTGCCCACATGAGACCAGAGGGCAACTTTTTTAATACAAAGGATACAATCCTTGTCTATCAAGGCATTAAAACCTGTTCATCCACATGGGTGGATTTAGATGCCAGAAGCACACTCTGTACTTTGGAATAATTCTAAAAAGCAGCATTGTGACACTGGTGATGTACGAGGCCTTGTCAATAGTACAAAATCCTAGCTGTATCTATCCATAGGAAAGTATCACAATCTTAATCATAGGGCAGTATTTGGGCATGCCTTCTGTTGTTTATAAAGACAGCAACACATTGCACTGATATCGCACCTCTCTCATGTGCACAGGTAATGTGCAAACACATATGTGATTCCTTTCACCCAGCACATTCAGCTTCAAATCCCACAGCAGTAAGTAGAGAAGTGGAAGGTGAAGTTCAGTGGCAGCTAATACGGGCTCAGCAGCAGTATGGAATTTTGCTTACAGACTTTCACCTTTCATCAAGAACTGTACATACCCCTATCTGATCAAGGTAACTATGTCTGGTCTATTTTACTCACACAGACTGTAACTATATACAAGCAACTATGGTACTTATTCTATCACTGTATTGACTTGAAGCAAAACACACACAAGCAACTGGCAGATATATGCCAGGAACACTCAAACAAAGCCCAAGACTTAGAACAGCAGGCACTCTCCAAACAAACCCAAATACTTGCTATCAAGTGGCCTTTCTGGTTCAGACATTATTTGAAGTATTTCCCTGTGCTGAGGCTTTAACATACTCTTGCCAAAATGCATTACCAATTCCCTTTCCATTTCTTTCATTACATCTACACGGAGAATCTCTCCAGAAGAGTGATCAGCATGTTACAGGTAAAAGGTCCAGAATTTTAGGCAATTTTTAGGTTTCTGCACACATAGTGTAGCTTATCCATTTCACTTGGAGACAAAGGTAAAACACTTTTCTGCCCAAAAAAGCAGTTCTTCCTTGTCCATCATCCTAAATTTCTGTCTTGAAAGGTTTGCAATGGGTATCTCTTGGCATTTTTGCTGCCCTTTCACTCAGTTTAGCACTAGCTCTGCGGATTACTTCACTGCCATATCAAGTTCTACTGTACTTAACTTCTTATGAGAAAATCTGAAAAGTTTTGTCTGTAAAAACAAGTTTTGTTAAGCAATTGTAGTAGCTATCCTCACTTGTGGAGTCTCTGAAGACTCAACTATCAACGCTATTTTGAGCCAAGCATTCTCACCTGATGAATAGACACTATGTGCAATTTCTACTACTCGTTTTAAGTCTACTACTTGTTTCTTGTGCTGTTGCTGAATTTCAGTCATGTTCCCCGTTTAATTACAGTGTTTGTTTCCAGTTTGTTCAGGAGTGCTACTATAAAACAGCTTCCTTCTGTGTGCATTTTGCATCCCCAGAAAAATCACAACATTAATTTCATTCTGACGTATCTGATTCAAAGATCTTGGCAGCTATTCCATATAGCTAAATGATCCATATCCATATCTCTCATCCTGCACTGCTCTGCTTAAATCCCTCTGGCTTTATTAGCAGACTAGAGTCTGGGCATTCTTAACTACAGAGATAACTCCCCAGTTTAGATGTTTCTGAGTGCCAATGCAGTCAGGTTCTTTGCTCTGGTGGCATCCCACCAAGGCTGGCAAGTTCCACAATTATTTATCTGATAGACGTTCTTGGGAACCTCAGCTCCACAGACTAACCTATGCCACAGCAGGAACACTTACACTTCAGCCTACTATAATGAATAAATAAATTATATGGGTCCCAAACACTAAGATAGGAGGCTGTATGACTGCACCTTCTTCCCACTGTTTCTTTTATCCTTTTATCAGTAGCTTTTAAAAATATTTCAAATAGCATTTACATCACATTTCTAATAAAATCTTCCCTAACTTCTGCCTTCTTTCTTGAAGATAAAATATTTTTGTCACAAAATATCTCATCTGCTCCTTGGCATAGCTCTGATTTAGTAAAACAGAACTCAGAGAACAGGACAACATTCACACTCTATTGTGTTTTTGACTATGGCAAAGAAAATGTTGAATTCTGATGTTAGCCCTCAAGGCCAAATATGTTTAAAGATGATCATTATTTTAAAACATAGATTTTTTTTTTTTTTAAATGTGTGTTTTAGCACAGATGTGAGATGTTAGTATTTAAATATTTTGATATAAGACACAGGCCTGAGGAGGTTTCACAAACACAGATGAATGGCCATCTCTGTCAGCCAACGGAACAAAACAACCTTGTGCTTCTCCAAAGAGCCACACAGAAAACTGATGGCATCCTTCAGAGACAGCAGAAGAAAAATGTTGAAGCTTCTGTGAAAGTCTATTTCAATAACCCATCACGCTACAGTTTTCCAGTCAGTAGCCACATGTGTCCTTACTCCAAATATGGATGAACATAAAAACAGCTCCAATTTGTGCTGGAAAGCTGAATACCAAAGTTCAAAACAAGATCAAATTGCTATCTTGCAGTAAGATAAAAATAGGACAAGTTAAAAGGATGAGGACAAAACTAGAAACTGAGCCATCACCTGTTGAGTAACCCTTGCATTTTAAACCATGCTTTAAGTCATCTCTATATTTTATTAGATTCAAATTGTGTCAAATACAAGGACCTACATCAGTGGTGTCCCAGGGCAAAGTAATTTTGCCCCACATAAGAACACTCCAAAGTATTTATTGTCCAGTGCTTCACTTTTCCGTGCTTTGTAAATTTAATTTTCTATTAAATGTTCAAAAAGATTTTCAAACATCTACCTTCCACATTGTTGTACTATCACATTGTTATCCTCATCACATTGTTGTACTATCAGAAAAAAATCCATGTAATGATATTATTTCTTAACATTAGCAAGAACAATAGTAGAAATCCTGCCTTTGGTTCAACCGTGACTAACGGTTGTTTATTGCACACAAAATGCGTTCTAAAAAATTCAGTTTATGTTATAATCTATTATATGCTTCAGAGAGAAGCAGTTTTTCAAATGTACCAGAGTCAATAGATTATCTAGTGCTAAGGCCTGGAGTAGCTTGTGAGCAAAGTAATGCATGATGCATTAACCTATCACCACTCTATGAGAGGCAATACTATATATGACCTGTTCTCCAGGAATCTTGCGTATTTTTTTGCAGCTTGCTCTTCACCTGGAGGGCAGCGGCACAGAGTATGGTCTAAATTTTCCTTGTAACATATTCCAAAGACTTCCCTTCATGTTGATGCTAGAAAATACAAAATAACTCTGCTAGACGACATCAGCTTGATAAAAACATTAAAAGTAACATTTGATATATTGTTGTAATTTACTGTAATTACGGTTGTAATTTCTGTCAGTGTAAACCAAACAGAAAAAAACTAACAACATTTATACAGTTGTCTTACTACCTTTAATGACTGCAGGATATAGAGAAGCTAATTTGAATGGGCAGGCTTCAGTAGCTTCTCTCCTTTCCTTCAAAAATGTTGTCAGAACCAAAGCTTTCCAGGTAACTATTAATTTTATAAAATAGCTAACCAATGCATTCAACAGCTACATGAATTTACAAGCTGCAAGGTGACTACTGCGTGTCAGCAAGGCTCTACTCACCCATCCCCTTCCTTCCAAGTCCTCCACAATTATGCACCACAGGAAATTTGGCCTCTTGTGCCAAGCTCCGATGGGAGCTGGTTTCTGATGAGAAATTCTTTTCTCTCCTCCGCTTTACTACCCAACCACTTATCCTGGTGCCATATTCCATCTCTGTCTTCTCATTTACACTACTGAGATTCCAGCACATCCTTAGTGAAGACATTTATCAAAGCCATATCCTAACTGGAAAGTGATGCTTCCTACAAACATGGATTTACTTATCCACTCAGATCCATTTCAGTATCTCCATTCTTGCTCCATCCAAAGGCTAGATTTGAGAATTATACCAGATCTATCATATTTACTCAACCATAAGACCATTTCATTTGTCTCTGCAGAAAATTAATGAAAGAGCTCAAGTAGTATAGCCACAAACATAGTATTAAAATATGCAGCCATCAGCATCTACTGCATTATTATCAGTGCCGCCAAGCATTTCTTTATTGATGTTTGATTACTAAATGTTAGGGTATCTGTTGTTTTCAGCAACACCACTTAGTGGATGCTTCCCACTGTGCAGAATGGTGCTCTCGAGGAGACGTGATTTCTTTTTTCCCCCAGAAAAGGCCAGGCACTTTATCTCATTCTCCACAGAAAATACTTGGAATTTTCAAGCACTTAACCATCTTCTATACTTAAAATCTAACAGATAACCTTACAGTTATGTAAGCATAAATGACCACAGGTGACCAAAATGCATGCTGCAAGAATCGTGCTTGTAGCTTCTCCTCATCAAAAACTACATCCTTCATTCAGTCACCTGACCAGAGCAGGTGAACCTGTAGGTACACATGGCGTCCCAACGCAGTCAACAGGCTTTGACTGACCACAAGGAGAGACCAGGATTTATCAGGCTGTAGGAATAAGGCCTTGCTTTGGAAACACAGTAACACCCGTGGAACAAAAAGCAGGCTCAGTGCAAAAGTGAGAGGTGAATGGGCCACAAACAATAGCACACTGAAAAACAATCCCTCCTCGCCACTCCTCTGCTGTGTTGTTAATGCAATTTTTTGAACACAAGCTCATATATATAAAAAAATATAAACACATATATAGATATATACCAATATGCAACAATTTCACTGCCCAAATATTAGAAAGCAACCCCCTCAGCAATCATTTTTACTTCCAGTCTGAAACAAAGTGGAATGTTTTTGTTGTAATATCCAGTCTACTGCATGCAGGTAGTAATTTAAACGTAATAGACTCATCTGCAAAACAACCACTGGCTTCAGAAAAAGCATGTAGCCCAACAGATATTAAAACACATTTTCTTTTATTATTACTAGCCATTTGTTGGGCTCGTACTGAACTAAAAGGAAATATATCTTACAGGTAATTTCCATTTTCCAAACTGCTTTAATCTACACCCTTAAAGTATAATACCTAGTTTCTTCTAACATTTTCAAATAATATTTGATAAGCTAGTAGGTTTAACTGTACTTCTAAAACCTGAATTTTTTTGAGTACGTATGAGGGTGGATATGCCTACGATCTTGGAGGTCTTTTCCAACCTTCATGATTCTATGATTCACAAGAACTAGCCATATAGTGTCCAGGAATATCCAGAGCTTTATATTCAAACAGTGGGGGAAAAAAAAAAAAAAAAAAAAAGTCATATTTTCTGATGGCTGCATACTATATGAAAATCCCAGCATGTTTTAAATATATGGGATACAGATGCTTACTGAACAACCAAACACTGCATATCCTCTAAGTATTGAGCCCTAAGTAGTCCTATAAAACAGTGGTTTTATCCAATGAATACATCCAACAGCCAAATAATACCACACTGTGAAATTGAGGAGTTTATTAGGGTTGATATGCTGCATTTCCCACGCAAAACTCCCACAGCAAAACAAGCAAATAGTAGCTTCAGCGATAAATTTGCAGATTCTACTAATGTATGAACATTTTTGTTAAGAACCAATTTATTCTTGCAGCTGAAGCCACACATTCCATATTTAAGGAATTTTAGCAAGCATGTATGTCTGTATAAACCACCAGCAAGGACTCTTTGCAAAAATCTACTACAAACTTCACTGCCACCCTACAGTGTTTACAGTTACCTTCCTTAGATGTCTGAAACGGCTAAATGCCAAACACATCTTCCTTGGACTTCTTCTTGGGTATTTTTTTAAAGCAGACCTCGTTTAGCTTACTCAGCGTGGGCAGCACTGGCTCCTAAATTTAAGTACCATTATAAACCAATTTTAATGCAAATCCCAGTAAGGAAACTATTCACGGACACAAAATACACGGGCAATGACTGATACCAGCCTCCTGCCTGCTTAATGCCTGTTAGCAAGAGGCCCATTTTCTCTCAAATCTGTTTAAATACGGTGTTTACTGTCTCTGTGCTTCTACTAGTATTTACACCTCCTTTCAGCCGACATAGTTAAAGGGGAAAAAAAAAAAAAAACAAAACACAAAACCAAGAAGCAAGTATAAATATGTTCAAGAAGTGTGGCAAATTCCCTTCTCCACCCCCAGAGCGGTAAAGCCACAGCGGATGAGCTGTAACTATGGCCTTGGGAATACAAGTTCCCCAGGCTCTTTTACCACACAAATATCAATTCAAGTTGAAAGAGCCCTCTCCTCTTATACTTAATGAAGATTGAGCCAACGAGCCCATACGCCTTCGCAGGAATGTTTTCTTTCCGTTTTCCTAAAAAGGCTCTCCTCCCATACAGGTCCAGGATGGACTGCAGAAGGGTGTAAGTAGAAGGATCATCACACCAGTGTTTAGTGGAGGAATAAATCAAACATGGCTTCCCCCTCCATACATTTCCAGAGTTACATTCACTCCTGCTGCCGTACAATCCCAGTCCTGCCCAGAGGGAAGGGGCAGGGG
>NW_008616375.1:11032-11396 GCF_000691845.1 Merops nubicus
CCCTCCCCCTTCCCACATCCTCACCGCCACCGGGGGGGACATTTGCAGCCACACCACACTTTAAGGAGGCGGTTTAAACCCTGGGGGGAGGCTTTTTTTTCCCCTCCCATCGATCGTTTCCCCCTTTCCCCCCCCGCTCCGGTTTTCTTTCTGGTTTGCACTGATTGATCCCCCTCTCCCCAGGGGAGGGAGGTGGGACGGGTGGGCACCTCTGCCTTATCCCTTTATGTTGCCCCCGACCTCCCGCAGCGCCAAGGAGGAGGAGGAGGGCAGGGGGGAAAAGGATGAAGCTGCAACAGCCGGGACTCGGGCTCGGCATCGCTCCTTTCCGCTCCTCCGCCACCCAAGAGTCGGGCCCAGCCAG
>NW_008616376.1:0-13823 GCF_000691845.1 Merops nubicus
CGCGACGGGACTGCTCCGGGCCTTACGCCCCGCTTGGCGCTAGCGTTTGAACTCGCCGCTGGTAACTAAACGCAGACCCCGCCATCTGCTCAAGAGGAGAAGCCGCCTGCCCCGCATGCTCAGGGCTTCGGCACGGGAACGCCTCCCGCTCCCTGTTACCGAGGGGTACATTTCCAATGCCCAGGGCGATGCTGTCAGCTTGATAAAACTGTTCTTAGTTGAATTAAGACATAATATTGTAAAGCATCTTTTACAATGTCTTTAGCCTCAGGGATCAGAAGAAGCCAAAGCATTTGTAAATGCCTTCCTGAAGCGCAGTATGCCAAAAATGAAAGATGAAGCTATCCAGGATATGTTAACTCGGAAAGCTGTCGTTCTTGAGCATTATTCCAAAAAAAAGACAAAGCAAAAGAGGAAGAAAACAAAAGGCTTTACTGCCAAGCAGAGGCGAGAAATGCGTCTTTTTGAAATTGAACCTGAACAGCAAAGGTAAGATCTTAAATATTTTCTTGGGGTAGTAGAATTGGGAAGTGCATCAAAAGCACGAGCTGCTGCTGTTACTTCTGTGTGGATGCCAGCCCTGCCATACATGGAATCCTGAGGCTGCCTGGGGCACCTCTCCACGAGGAGACTGCCCTTGTCCGTGTAGTTCTGTTTGTTACTCATGCTCTTTTGTATTCCTAAATATAACAAGAAATCAACCAAATACAGTCACTTCTGATTTCAGTTCTTAAAACTAGACTGTGTGTGACCAAAGAGTTAAAATACTGCATCAGGTCCCTCAGACTAATGCCTGTTGAATAAAGCCCCTGCCATTGCCAACATGATGTGAGTGGGGAGTAGGAGAGCAGAAATATTTTCAGTCTTAGACATAGCCTAATCCTCTAAAACACATCCCTGTTTTGGGCTGAGGAACCACAGTTTGTGGTGGGGTTTTTGTGTTTGGTTGTTTTTTTTTTTTCAGAACCACAGTTTGTCGTGGGGTTTTTGTGTTTGGTTGGTTTTTTTTTTCTTTTGTTTTTAAATAAATCAAACCTGCTGTTGGAGGGTGTTACCAGGTTACCTCACAGGTTATGAGAAGAGATTACAAAACTCAAAAATGTTAAGTCTTAACTGTGTGGTAAATACAGATTACTTCCATAATTAACCAGTAGATTTTTTATAATTACTTTTTTTGATAGTACATGTTTTGTCTTTTTTTCTTGCAGATATGCCATCTTTCTACCACTACATGAACTCTGGAAACAGTATATCAGAGACCTGTGTCATGGACTTAAACCAGATACGTAAGCTGAGATGTTTTATAAAATCAGCATGGTTTTGATTTAATAGCTATTTCTGGGTTTTCTGAGTTACTGCTTGTATCATCATTGATAAGGATACCTACTGTTTCTGTAAGCTTTGACCACGATTTCAATAGTTTCTATGTAATTTTCTTTCCTCCTCATTTGATCTTACCCTCTTCAAGGCAACCACAGATGGTTCAGGGCAAGCTGCTGAAAGCTGATCTCCATGGAGCTATTGTTACAGGTATTCTGTTTGTTTACTTTTATGAAATCAACTGAAATAGACTGTACACTCCTGTTTCAAGGGCTTATTTTTAAATTCCTTTCAGTATCATTAAATCTAGAATCAGATAATTGAGATCATATCTTGATGGATTCTTTCTTTACTTACCAATGCTCATTACTTTTCAACTGTTTTTTGAAAATCATCTTATTAGCTGCAGAGATTAACTGCAAGTTTTACCAGTGATTACTGTCATCACATTATTTTTGAATATCGCAAACCAGTTTTTAAAAACTTGAGTCGAAGAGCAAATAAACTTCCTGCATCTGAAGTTTTCTAACACATACATACTTCTGTTCTTTCAGTCACAAAATCAAAGTGCCCCTCTTACGTTGGGATAACAGGAATCATTCTACAGGAATTTAAACATGTCTTCAAAATTATCACAAAGGAGGACAAATTAAAAGGTACATGTGAATTTTTTTCAGTGCTTTTCACAACTAGAACAATCAAAATTCTTTAACACACTGTTCATTTACATTGTTTCATACCAGTGCTTTTAGCTGTTTGCACCATGGCAGAAGTCAGTGTCTTTACTGATCACGTAAGAGTCTGATATCTTACCAAAAAAGTATCTCATCAGAAATGAGCAATTAAAAACCTCAACACTTCCAATGAGCCCAAGATGAATAAGCCATGTGCATAAACATCTGATTCACAGTAGATGTTCTCTGCAACACTTAGTGCATACTCCTGAAAGAACATGCTTCAGTAATTCTGCTTAAAAATTTAAGAGGGTTTGGTTGTTTTTCTTCTTTTGCCAAAGCACAGAAACCTTGAAATGGGGCAAACCTGAAGTCTACACGTGAATAGTATCCCCTGGTACATCAATATATTGTCATAACAGGGACTTACATTAGTGCACTTTTGTTAATTTCATTCCTTTTGCATTTTCAGTTGTTCCAAAACTTAACAACGTGTTTAGCTTGGAGATCGATGGGTTCGTTTCCTACATCTATGGGAGCAAGTTCCAGCTTAGAGCAAGTGAGAGATCTGCAAAAAAATTCAAGTTGAAAGGAACTATTGACCTATGATTTCATGGCAGTTCAGAAGTATTACTAGAAATGTGTGCTGTTTTCCTGCAGACCAGGTTTTCTGGCAGACTGGAAATGGATTAGCTATGTGAAATATTTCTTAAGTGTTTCTTCTTACTGAAGAATGACTAGTAGCTGTTGTTTTTAAAGCAGTCTCAGATTACGGGATTTTGTTCTGTGTGGTTTTTTTTTTTTGTTGTTGTTGTTGGTTGTTTTTGGTTTTGTTTTTTTTTTTTAAATATATAACATTCTGGCTTTTATTAAGCTTACATGATTAGTAGTGATTACCTGACTTCTGTTTCAAAACTTGCACAATGAAGCTGTTTCTTGTAACTCTGTGCTGAATGTTATCATTGCCTCCTGTACAAATTACACTATCTGCTGGTTATGTGCTTACAGTGAGACTGTAAGTGGTGACAAAAGCTCTTTTATAATCATTGCTCCTGACAGAGGACAGCTTTGTCTGGTACAATTATATGCAATGTAAGTTGTTTCAGCTGACAGGTTTTACCTTGACTGTCTCCTTCCTTGTGGTTGATACTGCTACAGACAACGTGTGTAAGTGAAAATACAGACATACTACACACCTAATGCAGCCCTGCAAGCTGTTTGTTTACCAGTAGCACACTACTTTAAGGTTAAAGCAGATATGTCTGTATTAGTAAATATATATTGTCATGCCAGAGTGCAGGGCACACAACACATCACAGACAGAAGCACATGAAGCTAGAAGTTCAAAGATGGAAGTGAACCCCATTTGATCTTGTACTTCAGTTACCCAGAAAATTGCTTTATGAATTCTTAGCTTCTGTGCACAGAGCTTTACTCCACCCTATTTTTATATAGGTTTAGACAGGATGTCTGTGTTATACTTTTAAAAAATACCTTTATTCCTATTAAAACATGCAAGTTACATAAATTTTTTTTTTAAATGCTGGCATGGATGGCACAATTCCTAACACTTGTTTATGAGCACAACTCACTGGAACACAGTCAGGTATAGTACATACCTGAGTCTTCTAAACTCACCAACCACCCTTAATACATCACCACTTGTAAAGAAGCTTCAGGTGTTTAAACCTTTTATAAATATTTGCTTTTTGCAGCAGTCTGCAACAGTGGTTGTAATGGAGACCATGTACTTGTACCAGTGGAGACTTGGTCAGCTTTAAGTGCATGTGCTTCATGTATCCTCAGCCCCTTTTTCTCTCTACTTCCAGGATCCTTTGATTGCCCCAATCACAATCTCTCATTGACTAGGCAGGTTTGGCTTGTTTGGGAGACAAAAGTAACCATTGTATTTAGATCACTTAACATTTTCTGTTATGAAAGAGCCTCTATGGTGTTTATGTTATAAAGGTAGCTGTCAGAAGCTTTTGTAATATTTAAATGACAAAGTCAAATTCAGAATCAAATCAAAGACCTGTATCTAGGAAGAAGAGTTTTTCCCTGCCATTGTTCAAGCATTTGCAGCCAACCAGGGTCACCTCTTTAAAGAGAGCACAGCTGTTCCAAACTGTGCACACACAGCCTGGTGCTGGGCTTGGGAGGACAGCTCTGGCTAGAGCTCTAAGCCAAAGACGATCATGACCTCTAACCCTCCCCAGTCCTATGGAAACACTGGCTGACTACCAGCCTTCATTCAGTTGTCCTCCAGAGCTCCTACTTCCTTTCTGCATCTGTTGCTGGGAGAGGTTACAGGGGATTTGCATCTCCCTGGCACGATCCCAGAGACAAACCAGATTCAGCATCATGAAACCAAACTCGGATCAGCTAAAATCACAGCATTCACAGTATTGGTTTTCAAGAAGAACAGACTGCTCCTCTGCCCCCTTCCAAGTCAGGAGATGAAGTAGTTGGTAGGGAAATAAATCTCTGTTGCCATTATAAGCAGCACTCCTGTGGAGGTGGGGAAAACAGACAGTGGTTTTGCTAGAGATGTGTCAGTCATTTCACACCAATGGGAAACGAAGAGAAAAACAGTGGGAAAGCTTTTGAAAATATGGATAAACACTTGAGAGTGCCAAAGAGTAGAAGCTTTTTTCAATTAAGTTATACCTGAGAAGTACAAGAAAGATGTGTTAAGTTGCCAGAGACAAGTTGTTATTCTACCCAATACCCATTACTCCTGTCAGGATTCTCTGAAATTACATCCCTTGATTTCCTGTGAGAGGTCAGAAGGAAAAACAAAGTGGTAGAAAGCATAAATCACAGTAGAAACTTTCCTTTCAGGACAATGACCTAATTTTAATTTTGCTCCTAGCCTTCAGTGTAACATCCAATTAAGACATCTGTTAAATGCCTGTACTATTAAATTAATGGTGGGAAGCTAATAGAACTTTATTGGCATAGTCTGGTTCATCAACATTAAGGGCCTGTAGTAGATGTCTTCAATAGACATGAGTGGGAATGCCACACCAACTGGAATTGCACACAAACACGTTTCATTGTGCTGTGAAGGACATACCACATTCTACCATATGGACACAGAAGTGAACACAGCACAACTTCCCATAGTTACTGGCATTTCCATTTTTTTTAAACTATTTCAGCAACCAAAAGAAGACAAGCACTGCTTCACATCCCTTCCCATAAGTAACAGCAGGCATTCGTTATTGACAGTGAAGAGTGCTGAAGAGATGTTCAGAGGTCTCCTCAAGGTAATCCCTTGCTAGTAGCACATAAAGACAGATGACAAACAGTAACAAGAGTTGAGCAGCCAATGCATTCGAGACACCTTTACTGCAGTTGGCCAATCACCTGAAGAGGCCTGTTTGTAATGGTTCAGTGAGGTGTTCTAACAGCCCCCACAAACCACTTGAGCTGAATCGCTCCCGCAGACCACTGGCATCGCTGTCTACCCATCAGCTCCTTGAACCAAACCCTGCCCCATCTGCCTTCTCCAGAACATGGCTTCTTCATCTTTCATAGAGCACATTAAACTCCCTGCTGCTTGTGAAGGAACCTTCTTAGAAGGCAGGTAACATGAAAATGACTGCTCACCGGTTCTCCCCTGCTGATTCATGACCATTCCCCATCTCTTCATTTGCCAAGACAGTAAATACTTCATGCATTCAATATTAGAAAACTGGAGAACTAATCACAGCTGTCTCTAATATGCTTCTTCCTACATATGTTCAATTCTGAGTTGTGTACAACAGACATTTTTTATTGTGACTTTTATAACTAAACTCTCACTAAAGAGCAATAATGAACAATATGGCTCTAGTACATATTTCTGCTTTCCTATTGCTATGTATATACAATATATTTATAACTAATCTGAACTGAAGCAATTGTAAACAACCCAGATACTGAATTTTGAACATTTAAGCAAGAATTGGAAAACAAAAACCACAATTTGTGTGAAAATTCAAAATGATTCATTGTTGAAAATGTTTGAAATTAAAACCAAGCCACATAGAACCCCCCCACATGCTCTTGTGGGGTTTGGTTGTTTGTTTGTTTGTTTTGTAGGTTTTTGTTTGGTTGGTTTTTTGTTTTGATTTTGTGTGTGTATTTTTGGTTTTGGTTTTTTTTGGGTTTCTTTTAGTTCCTCTAAAAGGCAGAACACATAGCAGTACAATGGAACACACACACCCCCCACCCCCCCTTCCTTGGGAAACTGAAATCACAGCAGCACACAGCTGACATTAGCTCTGTATGTTCAAACCACCAAATGGTTTAGAGCAGCATAAGAAAGCATAAAATTCTGATCCAGACCAGAGCCTTTCTTAAGCAGCTCTCAAGTCTTGGACAAGTTCATCCCTCTGGCAGACTCTTTGTCCATTGTACTGTTTTAGAACTGAGAGGACTATGTCAAAGCCAGAGGTTAGAAATATTTTCTGAGCCTCTTACAACCTTTGGCCAAGCAACTCTTGTTAAAGAAAGCTTAAAATAATTTGGAACAGTTACACAGTCCTAAATAATTAGCTGCATTTTGCAAAGAAGTTCTGGCAAGGGAGACTAGTATTTTTTATTAGAGCAATGCCCCTACTAAACTGGAAAAGAAAAGGACACACTATGGCTATGCCAGGCCTGTCTGCTATGATCTGGAGAACAAAGCTTGTTCCCAGGTGTGTACAGGAAAGGAGGCAAAGCTGGCTTAGGTATTTTCACCATAATTTGTAAATCACAGTTTTAGTAAACCTTGAATGGAAACATTGGTGGTGTTTTCTAATAGAAAGACAAAATTGCATGGGGTGAGAAAGTACAGAAGACAAAATGGCAAGTCAGAGTTTAGAGTGAATGGTTTTCATTCTGGGAAGGAGAATCACTTTGGTAGGTGAAACAAATCTTGGTGAGAAAAACTGCAGGTATTCATTGAAGTGACACTGCTAGTTCTGTGCTTTGTCTGCAGGCTTCCACGTTCCTAGGGAGCATGGTACTGCAGTTTTGCTACAGGCTGCCTGTGTCATACAAACCGGCTGAGAGCTATTGCCCATTCTCCACATCACTTTTTCTCTACTTGTGGTATTTATAAAGCTTTTATAAAATATTTAGAGATAACCTTTAACATTCTACAAATAAATATGAAACAGTCCTTGAGAAGCGAACAAAGCCACAGCAGACCATCTAAAGGTTATATTTTTTTTCCCCTTTCCAAGGGAAATTGTGTCCTTGGACATTCAACAGTATGACTGGGGCACGCTGAGCTTGGGACAATGTTGCAGCAGCCCAGGCCCACACTCTGCTGGACGTTTCTGTTGGTGTGCAGGTGCCAAAGCAGCACTGCAGAGCTACTGAAAGGTCTGCCATCAAATAGCTTACATCTTTGCTTTAACTGCTTTCTTAAACAGCATCCTTTGCCTCATATAACCAGAACAGTTCACTTATTTTTTCCTACACTGCCTTCTAACTCCTTTTAAAATTCACTTAAAGCAGGACCCACTGACCCAGTTAGACCTGAGACATCAGCTTGCTCTTCTGCATCAGCAGCATGTTACCAGGGAACAGCAACAGTGTCTTCTCAAGACCAGGGCAGCACTGCTGTTCTCTAAACAGGGGGATTCCTCAGCTCCTTACCAGAGCCCATTCCCCAGTTCCACGTCCCAAAGCCATACACAGACAGGTTTCCTAACTAACACAAAGTTCTGGTCACCCCATCAATCCTGCTGCAGTCACAGACACGCTCACACTGAAGGCCACTGGATGGCCAGTTCCTAGCTCCGGCTGCTCGTACCCCTCTCTTAGCACACAACTTCCCTAATTAACCTCCCTCTGCCTCCACAGTGTACCTTGCCACAGGCGATGAAAGTATCAGGCTTTGGCAGCCCACAAGCAATCCTTTCTGGCTCCAACAGCTGCATCTTCAGCCTACACACATTTGCACACTACAGGCAGCATAGAAGGTCCCCAATAGCCAGTAAAAGCTCTGTCAGGCTAGTCTCCTGCACCATCACAACTGAGGCAAATGCCCAGCTAGTCTGTTGAGCAACACCAAAACTCCCAACAAGCTCTCTTGATATGGAAGACACCTGAGTACTTGGAAATACAAACCCTTGTCAGCTGTGCCCCATACCCCAGCTTCTGGCACCCAAGGTGAGCTCATTAGCATGCAGGGTTTTGGTGAATAAAGCACATCAGTTGATGTCTGTAACAAATACCTTCATTCATCTTGCTAAACAAACAAGAAGTGGATTTACAAAGCTTGTCCTGCTACAACATTCCCCAGACCATGGTGCTACATACCAGGTCAAATAATACATTGACAACAAACTCCATGGAATTTCAGTTTGATCCACCTTTGTCTCATGCTCCCCTTCCTTAGTTCTGTCATTCCTATGGTAACCAACTCTACAGCACATGATGAAAATGTATTCTTTTGGTAAAGGCAGAAAACTCCTTCAGTGTACTGGTTTACTTCAATTAATGAGCAGATGTGAAAAATAGATGATCAAGCATTCAGTGCTGCTGAGTGGAGCAGTTACCTCTGGCAAACACAGACCTGGGCTGCAGAACAAACAGTTCCTGGCACTCTCCCTACAGACGGCTTTTGACACGTACCTCTGCACACAACCTGTTTCGTAGGGATGATGGAAAACCATGGAGAACCCAGCAACATCTGGTACTGAACTAAGCTCTCCCTGTTAAAGGAGCTCCCCACTGCTTTCTGTTATTGTATTAGCCAGAGAAGGTATAGTACCTTATAACCATTAAGACGAGAAAAAAAAATGAATAAAATAAAATAACTAAGAGCTTTGGACAAGAATGCTGAAGGAAAAAGCACAACCTAAACATATGGTCTATCCTGCCCATTTTTAGACTATTACTTTTTTTTTCATCCTGCTAGGAACTATTTCCATAGCACCCAACTCTTGCCAAAACGTTAATTTCTTTTACTTTCAGGCACCAATCTATCTTCTAATCCTGCCCTGCACCACAGCCTATTTTTAGACTATTACTTTTTTTTTGTCATTCTGCTAGGAACTATTTCCATAGCACCCAACTCTTGCCAAAACGTTCATTTCTTTTACTTTCAGGCACCAATCTATCTTCTAATAACTATCACCTTCTACAGGCAGCTGAACATCATGTTAAAGGTTTACAGTATAGGCTTGTTAATAGAAATGTCTTCCTGGTGTATTAGTTAAATTCATCCTTTTTTCCTTCAGTTCTCAAAATAAGCTCCTAGCCTTATGGCATACGTGTGTATTTTTGACAAGACACTATTCTTAAAACATACAGAAATAGCTTCTGGGAAGTATGTGATATTATAAGAAATGCTAAAGTATTTTGTCTTGACCTCACAAACTTGAAATCGATAATCAAAATTGAATATAAATGCTGAAGTCCTCCTATGCTTGTTAAAGGCAAAGTTAAGACTTAGAAACACACCCTGGAGCATGACTGCACCCCCTTGCCTGTGAAGGAGGGCTTCTCAGCTGGCCCCCGGGGCACTCGGGCCCCCGGCTCCTGTGTGAGTCCAGCTGCCAGCACAGACCTCTGACTACCAGCTCCTGGGGCATCCTCTAGTGTACACCTAGTATTAGGCCCAAAACGGTCAGGGATTATGCACTTCTTATAAATATTAAAATAAATCCATAAAAATGAACAAAATTATTTCTTTTGGGTGTGAGATTGTCTGCAATGCTCTACCATGCATATTCTTCCTCTAAAGGATTATTTCAAAATGATAGACTCAGAAATATTCAGCTGGATAGTTCTTGGGTGACTGAGGTGCTCACTGAAGAATTTAAATGATGTAATAGCTATTGAACACCCCATTATATGGCTGCCTAATTAATGTAAATGATAGTTATGTCTCACTCACAGAGGATTATTTTACACGAAGGAAAATCTATTCACTGCCACAGTAGCCATTTGAATAGTTTTTATAGGAGCAGTTGCATTATGGCTTCGTTGAGTAAAAGGTAAGTAACCATCCTAAATAATGAAGATTGAAAGTTTAATAGTCCCCGTAAAGAATCCTGAAGGTTTTTAATTTCAAAGATTAGAGTGTGATTGCAAGTGTATGATAATTGGGGAAATAACAATGGCACATGGAATGCTTCTGCAGCCCGGGCTCCTCAGGAACTTCCATTTGTTCCACACAGAAGTACAGAACAAGGACAGAAAGAATAAAAAAAATAAGCTCTTCCTTACTTTTCATAGAGTCACTTAAGTTGGAAAAAACCTTTAAGATCCTTAAGTCCAACCATTAAACCAGCACTGCCACATCCTCACTGAGCTATGTTCCTAAGGCACCACACCTATGTAGATTTTACATCCCTCTAGGGATGGTGACCCACCCACTTCCCTGGGCAGACTGTTCCAGGCCTTGACAATCCTTTCAGGAAAGAAATTTTTTTCTAATATTTAACATAAACCTCTCCTGGCACAATCTGAGTTTGTTTCTCCTCTTGTCCTATTGCTCGCTACTTGGAGACAGAGACTGACTCCCAGCTCAATACAACCTCCCTCTGGGTAGTTGTAGAGAGCAAAAAGGTCTCCCCTGAGCCTTCTCTTCTCCAGGCATGCCAGTGTGTCCGGGCTCCCAGCATCTCCCTGTGCCAGCACTTCAGTGGGTGAGGATATGCTGGGCTGTGCCTGATACCCTCAGAAGGCTGACACTCTGGAACGGCTGCATGCGGCTGGTCCCATACTGAGGGCCCAGCTCAGACCCGTGTGAGTGATGAGACCCAGGCACGAGCCAGCCTCACAAACCTGTTCCAGAATCGTGGCCTACTACAGCAACTCTTTTCTTTGCAAAGCAATATTCAAGGGACTCGGTGGTTCTGTTATGAGACCCTTTTTCCAAGGTTACATATCAGATTATAACAGCTATAAAAATTCAAATAAAAGTTAGCATGAGCATTCTCACTTGAGAACTAGTATTTTTTAAGCAAATCTCTGCAAGAAAAGCTGAAAGTTTGCTTGTTCCACTTGTTATTTTAAGTCTCTTGGTACTACATAATTCTCAACTAGATCCTTATGCACTCCCCATTGCAGTACCCAAGTGATCTCTTTTCACACATGCATTTTCAGAATGGCAGTTCAGAAATAGGACAACTGATGTGACATTTGTTTCTCCAAAGAGCAAACTTCCAAGAAAGGTTTTAAAACAACTTCTGTTCTGAGGCAGCCACTTCTTTCAGCACTGAAGCACCACATGTGTTTTAACAAGTAAAAAGTGGCAACAGCATTAACCTCAATGATGGTAACAATGACTACAAGACAAGCTGGCTAGGGATTTGCAAACACTATCTCTAGATGTCTACAAAAGATCTGATTTATCAAACACTCCAGGCAGGATTTGTTGTGGTTTTCTGCTTCCTCATCAAAGAGGATAGCACCAGTGAAAGGTGCTACCCTTGTAACATCTTTCAGAAAGGTGAGTAGATCCCTTTAGGATTAGACACAGGATACAGAGACCCACAGACTCTATAAATTAAAGGTTGGAATAATCAATGAAATAAAACAGGATGAAGATGAAGGTTAAGTATAGGGAGAAGAGAAAAAAAATAAACATACAAAGGAAACCTCAGGTGGTGCCAAGGGAAAGTCCAATGCTCTCTGGCTGCAGGGACAGGGTAGAAGCCCAGAATGCAAGCCATGGAGGATGCAGTTGTATATCAGCACAGCCTGTGGCCATTTAAAATGCTTCCCTCTGTGTGGGGCCTTAAAAGCACCACACTGAAGAGTGAAGGCTAGTTCTACCTCTTGCTTTGATCCACAGCCTTGCCACTGGGTCCACAATGAGACACCCTGGCTACTGCTTGCTTTAGGATTGATTTTTGTCATCTTTCCTGACACACAGGAGCTGGACTGACATGAACACACTTTCCAAGCAGGTCTCCACAGTACCCTCCCCAGAGACAAGTTCTGCATGCAAATAACTCATCACTGATGTCAGTGGAGGAGTGGCACAAGTACAGCCAGAAGCAGTGGGATCATTAAATTTATGTTCTCACCTTCATTCTCAGTTCTGCCACACAGTAGTTTGGACCAAAAACTTAAAGCTTCATACAAAGAATATAGGGTCACTTATACTCTGGGCTCAATATCCAGGGAAAAAGTAGAGACATACTTACATATGTACACAAATAAAAATAAATGAAGCACACAACTGGGATTTTTAATTTAGCATTTACAGTGCAATACTGCCTATTTGCAAAGACTTGCAAACAGCTTTAGGACAGCACTGCATCAAGGTAATCACCTTTATTTCTGGTTTGTTGTGTTGGATTTTGGTAGGTTTGTGTCTTTTTTAAAAGGACAAAATTAGGGCAACTCTTTAGTTTTACTTAGAAAACCCAAGGCTTAGCCAGAGAATGGTAACATCTTCTGTTCTTGAGCAATGACTTCTGTTTAAAACAAGTTACTAATGTGAACAGATTGAGTGCTCAAGCTCAATTAAACATTTGCAATATGCACTGTAACAACGTACACTGTTTGGTGAAGTAATAAAGCAGTTTTGTTTTCTTTTGACTTCTGGCCATCTACCTCAAAGAACTGTTCATTCCTACCTCCACTCAGCTAGAATTTCCATGAAGATGTACCATGAATTTTAGCCACTTTGCCAAAGATAATGTTGGGGATGAGAAATAAAGCAAAAAAAACTCCTACAGCTATAAAAGCAGGAGACAATATCAGCACCTGCACAGGCATCAGGTTTCTCTGGTACAGTCCACACTCTGTCCAAACATTGCTTTTTCTGTAGGAGAGTGGAGTCATGCATTGGAAGGCAAGAATTGTTTAGGTTGGAAAGGACCTTTGGTGGCTGTGCAGTTAAGAGCATGAGACAGTTCTTTCAAGATAGTTTCCTTCCCATGCAGCAGAATCGCTTGTAGCTTCAGGAAGACTATATCAACTTGTGGCTTGGCTCCGAGGCAGAGATTTCAACTTCTTGTAGTTGCTTTTGCTGCAGCTAACAAAAATGCTAGCGAGGTCTCGTCATCTCTGTCCACGGCCAGAGCAACGCATTTTGCTTTACTACCACAAGATGGAGGCACATGCTCACACTTTTAAAGCGTCTGGATGTCGGTTTGGGCTTTTTTTTCCATGCTCTGACAGAAAAAGCACCCATAAAGCAGACAGTGTCTAGAAATTGCTCCCTTACCTTACATGACCTTGCCTTTTTACTGCATCTGTGTGTACTGCTAATCTGGTGCATGCCTCACCTTATGTCATCTGCCTTTCTCAGACGTTTCCATAACAACTAAGTTTTCCTTAGTCCAAAAACATTTTCAGAATTGCCTACTATGTCAAAATGAAATCAGGAAACAGAACCAAACTAGTCCAGGCATTTCCCAATGCTAAATATTCATACTTTTAATTTCCTTCATGAAAGGATATAGTCTTAAAGGAAGTCATACATTTCACTGAACCATCAGTGTAAGACTCTTATCTCCTCATCTTATTAAAAAGCTAAATAAATATAATATTATGTTTACTTAGTCCTAAAGCTTTAAAACGTGCTCAGGTTTTTTTTTTAGGCTAGGTTTGTTCCCTGCAAACCTTTCTGCACTGCTGCAGTCACTCGGGGCAGGATGCAGACTGGATGAGACTGAGGCACACCTTTGCCCACCTGAACAGCATGCTGCTGCTCAGCGTGGCTGCTCGCCACAAGGGAAGACACACTTAGTTTTTCTCACTCTGTTGAAGGCAAATAAAGCCCTTGTTCTGCTTATAAACCTATTTGCCAAAAAAATAACCTCACAAAACCACCCCCAACCCGACAGCAGGAGATGCTGTACCATGGCTGCTCCCTCGGGCCGT
>NW_008616377.1:0-673 GCF_000691845.1 Merops nubicus
GAGCCTCATATTCAGAGGCTGCTGCAGTGATTGCACCAGAGCTCTGCGCTGTTAGTCCTGAGTGAAACAGAGCTGCCCCTGTTGCATGGAGCAGGGAAAGATGTAGCACTCCCAAAGGCAAGACCAGTATGAAGCTCTGGCCCAGATCAGAGAGAAGGGAGGACAAAAACAACCCAAAAGTGCCCCAAGACCCCCACCCATCTCCACCATCAGGAAAGATGAGGCAGCACACCCATGTATTTGGCCCTGGCATTGCAGGGCCAGCAGATCCAGTCCCATCCCTTCCCCTTTGACACAAAATTACTGTCCAAAAAGACCATCACCGACCTGGGAAACCATGATGGGGATGGGAAATCAGTACTAAAAACAATGACATGGGAAACCATGGTGGGGATGGGAAATCAGCACTAAAACCAAGAAATCATTATCAGGATGGGAAATCATTGAGATGAGAAGTTGTGGTACGAAAGATCAAGCCATTGCAAGGCTGGCTGCAGTAGGTGATGGTGGAACGTTTGCAATGGGGACGGATCCTCCAGAATGCTGTTTGCACCCTGCAAACCTCATATTGACCAACCACCACGGCAGATACAGTAGCAGGGCCCCGCCCCTCCTGCTGCTCCTACCGTTAAGGTAACCCCCAAGGCTGTCTCTGCCTGCCAAGATCTCATAC
>NW_008616377.1:702-1263 GCF_000691845.1 Merops nubicus
AGTGGGCGTGTTGTCCCCCCCTCGGGGCCTGGAGTGGGAGCCAGTGATCCAGGGGGATCCCCTGGACCCCATGAGCTCCAGCCTACTGCATGTCCCTGCCCACCCCGTCCCACTGCCCCACGGCTCAGCAATGAGTGCAGGGCACACCTTTGCTCCACACCTTGCCCAGCAGCACCCAGAAGTCATTGGACACCTCTGACAGCCATGTGGTTGTCATCAAGGACAGTGTCCCCCCTGCCAGTCTCCCCTTGGCCAGCCCTGTCTCCGCTGCACGAAACAATAAAGACAAAGCCCAGAGGTGAGTTTTGGGAGTGTGGCAGATATAGAGACAAAGCCCAGAGGTGAGTTTGGGGAGTGTGGCAGATCCCGTGGGCAAGTGTTCTATGCTCAGCAATGCCTGAATCATCCTGGGGCTGAGTGGGCTTTATTTCAGCAGAGTTGGCCATCCTAGCATCCCCGGAGAAGCCCATGGATCTACCTGAGCTGTGGCCAGGTGCCTTTGCCAAGGCCTTTCCTAAGTTGACGGGACAACCTGCAGTTTCAGGAGAAGCAGTCATTCTC
>NW_008616378.1:0-10582 GCF_000691845.1 Merops nubicus
GGCTTAAACGCGGGTCAGAGGGAGGCCGTGAGGTGGCGGTGCCAGAGCTGCCCCGAGCCTCAGGGCGCTCAGGGCTCACCGAGCCTCAGGCGCTGCTCCCGAACGGCGCGGGGTTCTGGGTGCTGGAGTTAAGGTTGGGAAAGAGCTCTAAGATCGTCAAGTCCAACCATCAACCCAACACTCCCTTGGCCACGAAACCATGTCCTGAAGTACCGCGTCCACACGTTTTTTGAACACCTTCAGGGATGGCAACTCCACCACCTCCCTGGGAAGCTTGTACCAGTGCCTCACGACTCTGTCAGGAAAGAAATTCTTCCTAATATCCATTTGAAACTCCCCTGGCGCAGTTTAACCCCATTTCCTCTCATCCCACCACTAGATACTTGTGAGCCCTGGGCAGGTGTCCCCAGAACCCTGAAGTCATGTCACCCTAAAGCATCTCAGATGGTGTCTGGCTCCTGTGGTGAGGCAAGTGGCTGAGGCCCATCTTGTCTGGGACTTACACATGCCCACAAAGGTGTGCTTTACTTTTAAAGAATATTAGGAGATCTTCTCAACTTGCTTTCCTGGAACAAGAAAATTGTGTTTGCAGGACTGCTTGGACCACCAAATCGTCGTGTGGGTACATGCTGGAGGGATCCAAGCATGAACACTCCTAGAAGAGGAGTGGATCGACTACATCCAACATCAGATTGCTGGCAATTGCTTTGTAGTTTTCTCTTTAGCAAAGGGATAAGAATTTTTGTTAGAATAGCACTGAGACAAACACAAACTTGCTTGTATAATCAGCCTCTATGGGCTGATTCTAATGGATGATGAGAATCCACTAGGACTGAAATTAAAGAGGTGCCCATAGCTGGGAAAATAAACTGACTGAGATAAATCTCATTAAAACAAAAAAATGTGTTGCCCCTGAAGGGTATATGCTAATACCATTTTTTATAAAAAAGTTTCTCCACATTTTATTGAAAAGACACACGTTTTCAGAGAAAGAGTATTTTAATTTTAATTCATTTCAGAAAAACACCCTTTTCAAAACACTGCCCCTAGAACGAATTTCCTCTTAAGACTTTCAGGGAGGATTCTGAGTCCTGGCTGTGCAAGAGGAATCCAGAAATTTTTGCAGATCTGAGATCTTGTGCCAACAAGCTCCCAAGTGTGTGTGAAGAAGCCGACATGGTTGCATTGCCAAACGTTGTCACTGCTGGAACTTCTGGAGCTCAAACCACGGCCAGGTCCTCTACTGAGCCACAGACCCACCAGCTTCCAACCATCATTCGGCTAGTCCACAGAAGTCTTGAGTTGAGTGAAACTGTCAAACTGAGCTGTTGCTGGTGAAACATTTCAACCTCAACACACAAAATCTATTTGCTCAGCAGAAGTAACTATGGGATGATAAAGTCACAAAAAGAATTTATGCATTCATAGTCCTGTACAGCTGAGAATCTCAAAGCATCTTGCAAATGGTCAATTAAGCTTCACAGGCATCCTCTGAGGTAAAAAAATATCAACCAGACCACATTTTATATGAAAAAAACAGACAATACGTGACAGCTGCAGAAAAAATAGAAACTACTCTTTTTACATCCCTCACTTTTAGTGACTTAAATATTATTGGAAAGAAGTAACTGTTTCTACTGCATGATTTTACACTAGCAATCCTTTTTTCTCTCTTCTTTTCAGATGCCAGTAGTATGGTTTTGAAATTGTCTAATATCCTAGCAACGTCCCTCGAGGAAGAACTGAAAAGGCAGAAGCTAGTGGTTATATGAAGGCATTTTTGGGAGCTGTTGAAGAGCTCTTGGTCCTTTATAATTTGTATAATTGTAAAGTTCCCTGTAGAGAAGAAAATACGATAGTAAAAGTGTATTTAACACATTACTAAAATGCTATCACTTGTATTTGTGTTTATTCTTGGTTTTGTGGTCCAGGAAAATCTAACAATGCAGAGCCAGGAGAAGCCACATCATTCGGTATTTTATCAGGTTTAGCCAAAAAAATAGAACCAAAGCCATGTGGGTATTGCTTTAGTACTCTCATAGTTCTAAAGCTTGTGCTGTCAGTTTTTACCATTTTCTGCAAATAATGAAAATCTACAGTTTTGTTTTTACCATTGCCTAGCCCAAATGGCTAATTATATACCCAAGGTATTCATCAGGCAGAAAACTTCTCATATTGCTTCACGCATCCCATGTTTAATCTTCGAGAGATGATGAGGCATTTAGCACCCTTCATTTAGTTTTACCTACTGAAAATCTGATGAAATGACACACTGGGGATCTTCACCAGACCAGGTGCTGAAGCATCTCTTGGAATTCACCTAATGCACTAAGATTTTTGGTCTGCATTTCACAAGATCAGCTTCTTAGTGCTCTAACTGGACAATAATAAATGGGCAAAACTGAGACTTTGAGGAGAATAGACAGCTTGGGGAATTGGAAATAAGAAAGTAGCTGAGGTCCAGAAAATTTGTACTGTTATTATGCTGTTATTATTGGGTTTGTTCTTTACTGTAGCAAGGACGCAATAAGGTGAGGGCTTTATAGGAACAACCAAGCAATGACCTTTGCTTGGAAATCCAATCATCTAAAATTAATCAGAACACAATGAGTGACTGTAATAAAGAGCACGGAAGGAGTAAGGCAAGAAAATAAAAAATGGGAGCTGTATGATCATGCAGTGACTCCAGTGAATCACATAAACATAAAGCCAGTTCAGCAGTCCTTGGAAAGGTGGGGGATTTACAGATGAACTGATAACCAAATCACTTCTCCAGGCTTCAAAGGAGTGAATCTCAGATGAGATTTGAAAGATGACAGGGAGGTAGCTAAAGGGATCAGAGCCAGAACTTCAGTGAAATGTGTACGTGAATAAACTAAATATTACATGGGAGCTTGGTGGACATTTTAGTAACAAATGGGATATCTGTCAGTGTGCAGCTTCAGGCTGCCTTCTGACAACCACTGAAAAAAAAATCCCTTCCTCCTTAATGCCACGTAGACCCAGCCAACAACTCCAACACCCCTCCTGAACCTCTCTCACACGACTTTAAATCAGCCTGGACAACTCCAAGGTCAAGTGAAGTCAAAGGAATCATCATGAACTCAACCAATGGACTTTATCTGGTTGTTACAGTGAAGGACTTGAAGCAGCTGTAGCTGGAGTCTACTCCCAGCTTTCATCCTTCTGGACCCTATGAGGAACAGGTCTGAGTCAAGGTGCTCTGTGACTTCAGGCTTGTTTTTTTTTATTAGCAAATCTTTTTGTTCCAGCTTCTTAGCTTCAAAAATGGGTCTAAAATATTTATGCATGTTTGCAGAGTTTGGAATCCCACTTAGAGAGTCATTTTGACAGATGGGGCTTTTTTCTTCAGACGAAAGGTTCCATGTTGACACAAAGTGGTGTAACCAAGTTTTATTCTTTATTCTTTTTTTTGCTCAGCTCAGAGCTGTTTTTCCTTTTATACCGTCCTCTTTCAGACAAATCAAACAGAAGATACTGCTACAAATGTAAACATTTACCTGTGAAATTATCAAAAATAAAGTTTACTTACTTTACAGGGCATGAATAGCACAGAATGGCATGATTCCTGCCTCCAGGAGATAACACAGTAAATTAAGCACCTAGAGTAGAAGACAAACTCAGTGCAGTGGATAGACAGTAGGTGCCTTCATCACAGGGCAGAGATGCCAACACCTGCTTTCAGGTTTTGTACACGTACAGCTCTGCGTGCTGGGCAAATGTTGACAGAGAACAGCACTGACAAAGTTCACAGCAGAGCAGGATTGCTGGTTTCAAACCTAACTGGATCAAAAAAAAGCAGTCATAAAGCTTCTGGGCTGTTTCTCATTTCATGTGCTTACAGCGTTTCCACCGCGTGTGATTCGTGATTCAACAACAGGATTCAGGGTCCAAGGGATGTGTAAAAAACCCTGCTGCAAGCAAAGGTTGGAGGAATGTTTCATGATCTCATGGAAAGTGCTGGAACCCTGTTTGGTTTTGGGTTTTTTTTGTGGGGTTGCTCAGAAAGTCTTTCTTTACTCAGTGAATATGGGGAATAATAAGGCAGCCCTAGAGAAAACTCTGCTGCTCTCGAGTCTTTCCTGACCTGAAACCCCCATCTGTATGAGCCAGATAGCAGCTCACTGCTCAGCTCCACACTCTTTCTTGAGGTTAGTAGCTGAGATTGTTAACGAGGCAGCCAGCTACGCGTGGCCACAGTGGTGAGGGTTTTGGCTACCAAGACCTGTGCAGCAGGAACAAGGCTGAAGCCAGCGTACGTTCATCAGACGATGGCAGCAACAAATGGCTGAAGTGTTGAGCTGGATTTGAAGAGGTGGCACAAAGATAAAAGACTCCAGAAGCCCTTTGCAATTCCCTTAGTCATCCATTCCCACCCAAGGCTTCTCTTTTGAAGTTTCCAGGAGGCCCAGTGTGACCTTTGGTCGTCCTTCTGGTCAGAGCTCTTATCTGTCTAGTGCAGACCCAGCCTCTTTTTGCTTGTACTACTCAAAAACAGTTACTATGGGATAAACAAACTGTATTTGCTGATGCACGTTCTCACTTTGCTTATCAGCTGAACAACACGCTTCTCGTGCATGTTGGGTCAAACTGACTGCTGGTCCAGCTCCAAGAATTCCAGGGTGACTGGAACACAGCTCATTCAGCACTCACTCACACCTACTGACTGCAAAAAAACCCATAACCATGTTGTGGTGGAGTGTTGTCTTATGAGCTGACCGAGAATTTTGGCTCCTCTCATCATCCCCTCTCATTGCCCCTCTCATCATCCTTAGGTTGATGATTGCAGCTCTTAGATTTTTTTTTCATGAGATATCAACTTGAGCTCTAAGCACTGTTTTGGGTAGCTGTCAAGATGTTTTGGGATATTGCCAGACTAAAGACTGTGTGTCGTATTAAAGAACACTTTCAGTTTTATTGTGATTGTCTCTTTAAAATTAATGTAAATGAGTAAGTCATCTGTATCTCCAAACCAGTTCACAGCTGTTGTGAAATACATTGGTAAAGTTATCTGATATGAGATGCAAGACAAATACCTGAGGTGAAGAGAAGCCAAAGCCCTAATCCCAGCCCAGAATCAGGTGTATAAACAAAGTCAGAAGGCTGGAGGCTGCTCAGGGGCTCGGCTGTCACGGGGGAGAAGCTGCTCCCTGTACTAACAACCCTCCAAATCTACTGCTGTAGAAAGGGAAAATACACCTTGTTGCTGACATTTTATATTGTGGAAGCTACACACAGAGAGCACGAGGTTCACTAATATGAGGATCACCAGCTGGTTACGAGTAAACTTCTAAACTCTCAGCTGTTATATCCAGAGGCTTTTGCCTCCCTGATTGTATCTCAGATGCTGGTTTGCTGATGTGCTGCACCACTGCTTCCAAATCTCTTTGTTGCAAGGAACCTGGCAAACATCTGTGGTAGGTTTCACACAAAAGGAATGCTTTCACTTCTTTGTCTTTTAGACAGAAGGCTGCAGTGGTTAACCAAAGCAAGAAAACAAAACCCTGCCTTGCTTTTCAGGCTTCTTACATTGCCTCCTTACAGTGAGCTTTTACCAACCGACCCAAGCAGATACAGCCCTGCAGAGGAAACATCCCAGGAATCAGGTGGGAGGTACTGGGCTGCTGAAGGAGTTAGCTCTCTTGGGCTATGGCTTTGAAAGGTTATTCCTCTCTCAACACTCCAGAGCAACAGTTACTTTCCATCACTCCAGTCACTCCTGTTACAACATCCCTTGTTGCCACCCCATTCCAGCACCTCCACAGGAATCAAACCTCTTGCAGGCCATTCACCTGTGGCTACAGGCTTTGTGGTGTTACACCCACCTAGAAATGTAACTAGAATATTCCAGAGAGAGGGTGGAGATGAGCAGGAAGTATTCAGCAAAAAGTCTATTAAACTTTTTCATTAGAAAAAGAAAAAACTCTTCCCTGAAAATCTGACTTCTGCTCTGTAGAGGTCTGGCTGAGCTGCTGGGTGATTATTAAGCAGATCATGTTCGTCGTGTGCCTCAATTTCCCCACCTAGAGAGCGAGGCTTGTAGCTTAAGGTGGAAGAGTAATCCAGTAATGTGTTAATCCTTGCAAGGCCCTTGGAAAGTGTTAAATGGAGCATGAGGTACTCCTGCAAAACATATTTATTAATTAATTAACCATCAGAGATCTGCTGGTTTATTAGCAACCTTTCACAGATGTGCCTTCCCATTAGCCTGGTGTAAACCAACCCGCAGCAGGAGGGGACAAGTCACCTCAAACAAGGTTCAACTTTCTGCCTGTTTAATCTTCATCTCATTGGCAGGCTTCTGAATCTTAATTTAATTATAGATCCTTAAATGTTTTCTGATATCGTATCCGAATCTCTCTGGTCTATGTTTTTTTTATGGTTTCTTTTTTGTCATGGGACAGAGGACTAGATCATTTTTTCCAGTGTCCATTAAAAATCCCCCTGCCTGCAGTGCAGTATGCTCTATAAAAGAGATGAACCTGCTGCAAGGGAAAGAAGCTGATGCTGCACAGTCTTTTTAGAGCAACAACAATCTTTATAGATTATTTTTTCCAAGCATCATGAATCTCCTTCAAAGTCACCAGTGACTGTTATCAATTAATATAGTTAACAGTCTCATTTTCCATTCCCATCCAGGCCAGGCTCAGGTGTGTGCTCACCCCGGCAGAGGTGTGAGAGCTTTGCCTTTCAGAGATAAGATGTTACCTGGTGTGTGATGGGGGTGCTCAGGGAGGGGTGATTGGGGAGCAGAAAAACATGTTAAAGAGCAGCTCCTGAAGCCTTCTTGTGTTCTGAATTTACAGTCTCAGGCTGGCAGTCGTATAAATGAGTGATGCTCTCTGATGTTCTCTTCCAAGCCGGCTACGGAATTGGCAGGGAGTCTTCAGTTTTGTGCTGATGTGTCCAGAATTCAAATAATTTCATTCTTGGTTATAATGACAATTGGAGGCAGAGTATTACCTTGAGAAAAAGAGAGGGGAGAGACAGCTTCTGTATCCTGTATTGAATTAAGAACCGATTCCCATTTACTCTCTCCTCTGAAAACTCTATTATGCAGGGTTCTTATTGCCCTTATTCAAGGGCATGGAATTAAAAAAGTGATATCGATGGTAATGCTCTCATCTTCCCACCATGGCATTGAATAATGGGGACAGAGACAGGAAATCTTGAAGGATGATATGCCTTTTAAAATACTGCTGGTATGGAAAACATATAAAGGATAATGCATCTGAATATCAGCTGATGAAGTCATGCTCAGATTTTTGTGCTTTTTGCTTATGGCTTTAAATCATCTTTGCTTTTATTTTTCACCGTTATTTTTGGAACCTTTTATTTTCTTGTTATTCCAGAAGAGAGTTCTCGCTGTAAGGAACATACCTGAGATGAGTACCTGAGATGGTGATGTGTTGTCTGCACTAATTCTGAAATAAATCTGTTCCCTGGATTTGGAAAGCAAGACTTCAGAATCTGATGGGGGAAAGCCCACCAATAGACTGGTATAATTACTGCTCAAGTGCAGGCTCTTCCCCTGGCACAAGTTGTTGTTTTCCACTTCAGCTTAAGCCCTTTCTGGAGTTACACAGACTAGATAAAACTGGTGGTCTTAAAATAAATATACCCACTGAGGACCCTGCAGCATCCTCCTTCACAAATACATTCATTTAGGTTTAAAAATGTCTGTTCCTGTGTAAATGATGCCTGATGCAAAATAATGAGTGCATTTCCATTTGGGAGTTTTAAATTATATTTTACAGAATAAGTGATAATATCTACATCCTACAGACAGGCAACTGAGAAGCAGAGTGTTTAACTACCTTGCCAAACGTTACAGAGGAGGTGGGAGCTTTCTGAGGTGGGAACAAAGCGTGGATCTTGCTTTTATTAGTGCAAAACTACAAAGCCTCCCTGAACTATTGACACTCCTACCTAATCTCAACCCAGATGATAACGAGGCCCCTTACAATAAATTTTTAGTCAAATCTCTCTGCGAGGTGCACTCACAGAAATCAGCTCTGCAGCATGCCTGAGGATGGTTAAAATTGCACTGGAAAGGATTTAGGGAGCAAGTGTCAAAACTCTTACCTGGAAGGGCAGCAGTTGATTCTGCCTGACCACATCTAGGCTCTCATTAGAGCTGGTTACACCATCGTGCTCTGTGAGATCAGGATGTGGCTCAAAACCTCTCTTCCCAGCAAGGCTGAAAAGTCAAAACCACGGTTTACTTTGTCAAAGGGAAGCTCACTGCCCCTCACAGAGTCAGGGCTATCAGCAGGTGGCTACCTGTCATCTGAAACACGTGGCCTTTGCTTGGAGGTCCTTCAGCTGGCGGTGCTGTGGGGTGGAGCAGAGTCCCAGTCTCCTCCACATACACCCCTTTGATACCTGTTTGTCTCCATCACTAGCATGTCACCACTGGACAACCAGCTTCATAGCTCTTTGCCATCACCAGCAACCTCTTCTTGCCATGAACAAGTAGGGGTTTGTGCAGGCAGAAGCACTCCTCTGCCCTGCTTCTACACCAGCGCTGGTGAGGTCTGGTTTTGGGGGGAAGGAAAGGGGGTAGAAGAAGAGGGGCTCTAAGAGGGACACCAAGATGACCTGGAAAGCTTTAAAGCCATCTTGCCATGAAGCTCTTGGTGACACAGACCTCACCGTGTGTGTGTGCTCCCATGCACTGACCTGAAGGACGATTGTGCTCCCCCACACAGCCTCAGCACCATGCTTTACGTCTCCATCCAGATGTGTAAGCTAACAGGGATGGGGAGACCATTTCCAGCTGCACTGAACAGTTCCAAGGAGGCACTGAAGGTGAAGAGGGATGAGAGCTGCATTTTCCCTGGCTACATAGCTTTCTTGCCTGGGCTGGCAGGGATATATTTTAGACTAAGAATTATAATTATGATTCTCTGCCTGTGGCCTCCAGAGGTCAGCAGATCGCTTGAGAAGAGCTAAATCACAGCACACTCAAACTGCTTTTCCAGCATTACGTATAGTTTCCAATTTCAGAGGCAATAAGATTTAAAGGTTTTGTCCCCAACACTAGTTGTGACAACAGAAGCAAGGAAAGAAGAGCTCTCAGGATATCCACTGTAAAATGGAAAGTGTTGTCACTGGTCTGTGCTGCCACTTGGATGTGAGATTCCTTAGGTGACAAGTTCATTGAAAATCATCAGACAAATAGATATCCATATGCTTGGGTGCTGTTCCTGATGTGTTAGTACAGATGGGGTGAACAGATGTGCCAAACAGCTTCTGAGTGGACTGTCAGACTTGTTCAGCTCTGTTAGAAGCTTTATTTTTTTTTTATTACGTTTGAACACAACTTGCAGTTCCACTGACACTCTCAAAAAGGATAACGTAGAACTAGAAAACATATAGAGATGAGGAACAGAGATTATCAAAGGTCTGAACCAGCTTTCATGCAAGAAGGAGCTTAGACTATTCATCTCAAAAAAAAATAAGTTGGAGGGAATATGATATAGAATCATAGAGTCATTTAGATTGGAAAACACTTTTGAGATCATCAATTCCAACTGTGCCCCCAGCAGTGCCAGGTCCCCACTGCCCCGTGTCCCTCACCCCACATCTCCACGGCTTGGAAACCCCTCCAGGGGTGGGGACTCCACCACTGCCCTGGGCAGCCTGGCACAGCCCTGGGCAACCCTCCAGGGCAAGAAATTGTTCCTCAGGGACAACTGAAACCTCCCCTGGGGCAACTTGAGGCCATTTCCTCTTGTCCTGTCACTTGTTGCTTGGGAGAAGAGATGGGGAAGACTTTCATGAGCTGTAGAGAGCAGCAAGGTCTCTCCATCTTTAAAGTCAAGAACAGTACAAATCAAGGTGATAGGAAATGACCATTCATTCCCTCTCACAATACGGTTGTCAACACTGAGTCACAGGTTTCAGAATAAACACAGCAGAGTTAAACTGTGAAAATCTTTGCTTTGGGAAAGCTCCATGTGGAGGCCACTCCCTGCTTGCCTGCTCTGCTTGTGTCCATGGGAGTAAGATACCAGAGGTCCACCTTTGCCTGGGCAGGTGTGCTTCTCATGTTCTGAGTATTGCTACAATGCTGAGAATCTTCCTTTGGCTTAACAAGCAAGTGACAACAGTCTTTGCAGAAAAGGCTCTGAACTTAATTCTTTCTAAATCCTAGCAAGTCTTGATTGGCTCTAGTGGGATTATACTGGATTCAATAATCCAGAGTAAAACCAGGACCATTTACCTTTCTAGGAGACCCTAATCTTACAGGATCTACTCTGAGATTAGATAACCTCTGTCATAGGTTATCTCAGACACAGACAAAGTGTAGAGAGCCTGCTACAAAACATAAAATAAACAGTACAAACAAAAAATCCACCCCAACTAAAAAAAAAAAAATAACAACACTCAAACCTTCTGTTATTTTTATTAAAGCTGCAGAGTCTTACTACACACAACAAATATTTTATTGATAGAATCTAAGTTAATAAAATAGTTGAACAACTCTTTAGATTTATATTTGTATAGAAATGATCTGTGGAACGTCTCCTCTCGAAACAGCAGTGCCAACTATTCA
>NW_008616378.1:10607-17611 GCF_000691845.1 Merops nubicus
AGAGTTTGGGACTAGAGGATGCACTGTTCATTCTCAAATTAAAAAAAAAAAAAAAGTCCATGCAAAAACAACCCCCACCCTCTTCCCTTTTCCTCTCCTACCCAAAGTGTAAGGCTGTATAGAGAGGCCACACAGGTGGTGGCCCTTTTCTTCCAGTGTCCTTCCTCATGGCTAATTAGGAGCTGTCGTCTAAACTCAGTAACTAAAACAAGACAGAAAGTTCAATGGCAGGATCCTAGTCTGCAGGTGACGAGGGTCCATGCAAAAACAACCCCCACCCTCTTCCCTTTTCCTCTCCTACCCAAAGTGTAAGGCTGTATAGAGAGGCCACACAGGTGGTGGCCCTTTTCTTCCAGTGTCCTTCCTCATGGCTAATTAGGAGCTGTCGTCTAAACTCAGTAACTAAAACAAGACAGAAAGTTCAATGGCAGGATCCTAGTCTGCAGGTGACGAGGTCACAAGTAACATCTCTTTACAGGAGTCCCTGCTCTCTGCAGTTCTGAGGGTTTGGGGTGGTGTCTGTGCCCCAGCTCTGCCCGACGTGGCCGCTGTCAGTTACTGTCCGCACGCCTTTGAGAACAGAAGTCAGTCTATCTACTATTGCTCCAGTCTCCCTTCTCCACCTATGTGTAGTTTAGATTCTACGTGGCACTGCCTGCAAAGGGCTGACTCCGGGGTGTTTTCCCCCTGTTTCAGACCAAGCCCAGAGCTCGAGGGGTGATCTCCTCCCTGCAGCTCACTCCGTGTCGCCCGCCAGGTGTCTCCGATGGACCACGGAGGCACGGCTCTGCTAGATCATTCCATTTATCTTAGTCCACTCGTAGATGTCCTGTTCACATACTATGTCTGAGTTGATGAGCAGGTATCTGTCCCCAACACAGAAATGTTTCTGGCAGGCAGCACATTTGAAGCATTCCAGGTGATACACTTTGTCCTTCACCCGCATGGTCATCTCGTACGCCCGGATTCGCTTCTCGCAGGAGGCGCAGAGGCCGTCTTGACCAAAGAGCCTACAACAACAACAGCAGAGGAGTAAGCAGAGCTCCTTTGCTGGAGAGACAGGACAAACCAAACCAAACCTAGAACACATCATCAGCCCCTCGATCCATTACTCACAGTATTGCCACGTCAGAGGAAAGCAGAACCCTAAACTTTGCAATATCAAAAATCGAAGCAGAAAGTCCAAGCTCCTCACCTATTTTCAATATAATTGACTTCTCTGATCAATGACCATATCCTGAATTGCTGAGCAGCTTCACGAGGGGTAAAGGCTGCCCAGATCACAGCACAAAGTTGTATCATGCTAACACTTCCACTTCTATGATCAAGAGAAATTCTCTTTCCACTGATTAAATAAGCAGGAATATGTTATTTTCTTAGAACGGGGGAGAGATGCTACATATTACTTGTTCAAAGCATACCCCTATTGTGTTTGACTTCTAAGTTCCCCTACTGGTTCTGGAAAGAGTTTTTCCACCTCCTACACTTCTCTTCCATGTGCTGTGCCTGCTTAGCATCATCTGATCTGGAAAAAGGATGCCCATGAAATGATCTTTAAGAGGAGAAGACACCAATTCTTTCATCTACCAGGAGATGTCAGTGTTCACTTCTGCCCAACGAAAAGTAATGCTAAGGTTACACAAAGGTTGCCAAATTATTCATTAATGAGGGAAGATATTATATGTTGCATTATTAAATAAATAAAAGCATTGGCTTTCGCTGCAAGAAAGTACATTAATTGTATTGCCACATTTTCTGTTGTTTCTGCTTTAAGTTTGGAAGGTGTAATTAACACTGGATCACTGCTGGAGTGGTGTGCACAGAGTATTTACACGTGGTCCCATTAGCAGAACTCAGTTTCTGCTTAGCAGAATTCCCATCAGTAAAGCTCAGGGACACCATAATTAGGAACTCCACTGAGATTTTGGGTTAGTTTTTATTGGCAGATAAATTAGCCTTCAGTAAAGTAGCTGAAAAAACATCCAATACCATTATCCTGTTCCAAAGGCCTCCTGAGACACAAGGGATCCCTCAGAAGAAATGGTACACAACCAGCACAGCAAAGATCAATACACTTTAGTTGTAATCAGAAATGTGAAGATTCTCTGTTATTAATTTTTGTGAAGTATCTTCATCTCAATTTAATCCTTCTACTTACAAATTTTGGCAAAAAAAGATGGGCAGGGAGCTGTTTGTGAGCATGTTGGTAACAAGTGTATTTATAGGATTCGATTCAGCAAAATGGGTAGATTCTTGTTTATTCAGGTTTAAGAATGCTAAAAATCCACTGGATCCAAATTAGTGCAATCCGACTTTCCTGTCCTGGCTGTAGCTTTGCAGTACACACGCAGCACATTGCATCCTTCTGCTTGAAACCTCCTGGATAACCTTACCAGTGATGCAGAAGAAGCCAGGGATCAATCAGGTGCCAAAGGCAGTGACCAGGCACCAAGCAGGCAGAGCAGCCCTGCTGGCCACTGGAACCCAGCATTTCTCAGAGAGCTGATATTACTGCACCAGGAAAACGAATTTAATTCAGTTACCTTGGATACCGTGTTCTTAAATGAGAGCCTGAAATGATCTTTCATCAGTCACCAATCTTGGCACCTGGTTTTATAGACCTTTCAGCTCCAAGGCAATGCTTGGGGAAGCACAGAACTTCTTAAAACCCTTAGGGAGAAGCGGTTCATTGTCAGCTCAGGGGGAGCTTGCTGAAATTCATCCCCTTTTCCCAATTGCTACTTGCCAGAACCCCACGCTGACACTGCACAGCTCCCCTGGAGCTACCAGGCCGTGTCTGTGCAGGCTGACAGATGCCAACAGCCCCAAAGTCCTAGGAATTCTTACTGTACCCTTCACATTTTCAAACAATTCTCTTTTGCCCACAAGATGTAGCAATGCTTTCATTTTCATTAAAAAACAGGGTGCTTTTCCCCAGCGAGATTTAACCTATAAACAACTCTAAGTGATCAGACAACCTCTGGATTTATCTATAACTTATGGAAGAACCTCAGCGGTTCCATCCAGCATCTGTGCATGAACCCCAAAATATATCAGCCCATATGGTAAACCTGAGCTTGCAAATGGTGTGAGTGCCACCAGGCTTTGTGTTTAAGAGTAACATGAATTCTTTATGGCTCCTTGCTCCCTAGCCACGCTCATTACATGACGAAGCAGAGCTGAAGAGAGGGAAAGAAGGGGAGTGTTGTGTACCTGAGATAGTCCCTCCTGCAGAGCTTTCTGCCCAGCTTGTAGTAGAGCCTCCTGCCCACCTCGCCCAGCCTGCAGCCGCAGAGGTCGCAGCTGAGGCAGTCCTCGTGCCAGTACTGGTCGATGGCCTTCAGGAAGTAGCGGTCCCCGATGTTCTGCTGGCACCCGCCGCATGTCAGCAGGGAGGGGGGGATCTGCAGCACTTCATCCACCGGCTCCCTGCGGGAAGGAAAGCAGCGTTGGGGGAGGAAACTGCTCAGAGAGCACCCACGGGAGGGGAAGGAGAAGGACAAGCAAAACAAAGCACGAGCTGGTGGATTGAGAAGGAGGATTACAGCCTCGTTGTTTCTCCCAGTGGAGTAAATGGTTCGTCCCCTTTGCCATGAGAGGGAGCAAGATTTCACCCCTCAGTTCACAGAATCATAGGATCACTTTGCTTGGGAAAGACCTTTAAGACCACCAAGTCCAACTATCAACCCCACTCTACCATATTCTGCCAAATCCTTCTCTAACCCATATCCCCAAGCACCACATCTACAATGCTGTTAAACACACCCAGGGGTGGGGACTCAGCCACCTCCCTGGGCAGCCTGTTCCAACACCAGACAACCCTTTCAGTGAAAAGGTTCTTCCTCATGTCCAGTCTAAACCTCCTCTGGAGCAGCTTGAGCCCATTCCCTCTTGTTCTAGCACTAGTTAGTTGTGAGAAGAGAATTCGCTTTAAAAAAAACAAAAAAGAGCAGCCTAAAAAAACAAAAAAGAGCAGCCTAAAATACAAGGAGTTATTAATTAATAACAGCATCAAAAAATGTTCTATTTTTTTTTTCTTCAAAGAATAATGCATAAACATGACAATTGCTGTATCACTCATGTGGATTCATTTCTACTCTTTACTAGTACATTGGTGTCTGTGTAGATTCATCATTTTTCCTCTCCTGGACAGAACATGAATTGCTCAGTCAAGTGTCTCAATCCATGCTGTTCCTACAACAGAAATGCCTTTCCCATAACATGATTCTTCTATAATTAAAGATTACACTTTTTCAAAAGTACAATCAAAAAGCTGCCTGGATTCACCTTTTCATAGTGCAGGCTGATAAATGCCAACAACCCCCAAAGTTCTTACTATATTCTTCACATTTTCAATTAATTCTGGTTTATCCACAACATGCTTCTATTTCCATTTAAAAAAACACCTTTTTTTCTTTTTTCTTGACAAGATTTTAAAGGTTTACTTATAAATGACTGTAAGTCAGCAAATCAAGACAGGCAGCCTCTGGATTCACCTGTAGCTTACTGAAGAACCCCAACAGTACCAGAAAGCATCTCTGCAAGAGCCCCAAAATGTAGGAGCCTGTATTGGAAAGCTGAGCTTGCAAGCTCTGGCTGCAGTGCTGCTGGGAGCAAAGGGAATTTCTGTCTCACCACGGGCTAAAGGACTAGAGGGGTGACCTGAGGGATGCAACGTGCAGACAACTTTCCGTTGGGAAATGCAAATCTGAAGACTAAGTCTGGGGATGTCATTTCTCTGAACAGCATGAAATGGATAAATGCAAGTAGATGAAACTGTTGCTCATCTGGTTTAAGTTTTGCTGCTGTTTTTAATAGAGCCAGAATTTTACCTCATGATAATTCTTTTTGTCCTCCAGCTAAGGACATGAATCCCCTGGGATGGGTTTATGCCAACACAGCTCAAACTATTGCTTGGGATTTACATATTCCCAAGTGGGAAGAGGCACAGATCTTGATTGTGTTATTAGCACTGGCTATCAAGGCACCTTATTTTTTCCCCTTTTTAAAAAGCTTTGAAATCTAGGATGATTCTGGTAATACAAGGGGATAAAGCAAGAATTTTCATCAAAGCTACTTTCTTAAGGAATTCTCTTCTTTGCCTTTTTATGTAATTTATACAAGGTTCTGCCTTAAAAAAAAAAATAAAAAAATAAAAGAAAGGCACCTGAGCTCAGTTCTGCAAGGTCTGCAGCAACCTGGTGCTGTGACCAAGGGCTCCCTCCAAACCCAGAGGAAATTAACTATTGGATCAACCCTCTAAGCCCTTAAATTTTCAACCTGTGGCTAGTGGCCAGGAAGGCATTTGCACATTTATGCTTTGTTGGATGATGACTAAGGTGCTCAAGATCTGGTAGAATGGAGCCCCAAATTTTTTTCAGATGTTTTTGGGTTCTTGCTCTAGCCCAGAGTCCCTCAACGCTTTGTTTCTGTTGCTGGTCAGTCCTGCCTTAAGCTGGTGGGGGCAAGGGTGACCCACACTGCTGCAGAAGGATCAGGCTGCTCCCTGCTTCCAGCAGGCAACAGGAAAAAAATTGTATTACTAGAGCTTATTTACTGGGTCAGCGGTTTTCTGGGCAAAAATTACTTTCTTCAGCAGGGAGAAACGACCACGAGTCAAGAGCTTCTGTGCTGAGAAACTGATCCTGCAGTTTTTATTTAGGCAAGCTGAGCCCAAAGATATTATCTGATTATATTCTGTTCTGGTTTTCAGTCCTCTAAGTCGAAACTGCTGTGCCCTGCAAATTGCATCATGACATCCCTCTCCTGCCAGCTCCCTGCCCTGTGAGTTTTCATTAAAATCATGGGGAACTCTGCATTTGATTAGAATTTTTTCCTAATTTTCCAAGTTCATTTTTCTGGGGCCCCATACTCCCCTTGGCAACACGTGGGCTCCACTCTGACAAGCTCCGAGAGCCTTCCAATAGAAGGAAATGCACGTTATGATCCTTTGTTATCCATTGTCTGAAACTTCAGATGTACCCCAAAATACTTCATCTTCGGGATATTTGGGACTCGGGAGCCAGGTTTCTCTGAAAGCCCTGAACTCCGGAACAGCCTGGAGGATGTTTATGCAGAACAGAGTTGCTGGTTTACGCATTAGCTTTTTGATGTCCGTGGATTTCTAAGCCAGCACTTAAGTCACTAGAACAGCAGGTAAGTAAATAAATAAAGAGGACTAAAACTTTGTAGTTGAAACCTGGACATGATATACCGAGGGGCCTGGATTATTGTTCCTTAAAAAAACAACAGATAAAGCGAGAGAAAAGGTAACACATAAAGCATCAGATGTGGCACGGAATGAATTGATTTAATCCCCAGAAGAAACAGTTCCCATGCGTTCACTCCAGGCTTCAAGCGATGGCATTTCCAGTATCTCACAGGAAACAAACCACAAATGACTCAAGTTTACTGAGTGCAATGTTTTCAGCGTTATCTGAAAATGGAGATTTTATAATATTTTTTTTCTCTCCTCTCTTATCGTGATTCCAGAGAAGCGTGGCTGCAGTTATTAGCATGCAGGGGGCTGGAAGGACGCTGGGTTTATGCTGTTACTGTGCCTCTCGCCAGCGGGATGCCGGCGTGTGCCGGAGGGGTGGGAGAGCTGCAGAGCACAGCCTGCTGGATCAGGACATGACAGCCGGTCCTTTCCCCGAGTGGGAGACCCACGGAGGGACATTTTCATCTTCTACATCTCGCCAGTGATGTTTTCCTACGTGCCCTTTGCAAGAACACCCTGCCCCCACCAAAGCAGCTTATACAAGCTCTTGAAAGTTGCGTTTTGAAAATGTGGAAGTTGGGCACCCGCAGATAACAGCTCTGACCTTTCGCTAGGATCGCCTACAGCGAGTTGGGCAGATCAAAAATGGGGCAGAGACGGTCCCTCCTAATGAAAACCACCGCGCAGCGTGATGCGCTCCCCGCGCCCGAGCCCTGCCCGGCACCCCTGGGGGGTGCGCGGCTGCAAAATGCCCTGCCCGGGCTCGGGGGGTTGCATCGCCGCT
>NW_008616379.1:0-4827 GCF_000691845.1 Merops nubicus
GTGAGGGACATGGGCTAGCAGTGGACTTGGCAGAGTTATGCTGATGATGGGACTTGCTGATCCTAAAGGTCTCTTCCAACCTAAGCAATGCTATGAAGCTATGAAATCCCCAACACTGTAGACAGAAATGAATAAACCCTTTACCTGAGTGCACACAAAGGCCAGCATTGAAGGTCTTGCCTTGGTTCCTCTTCCCTCCCTGAAAGGCTGGTGGCTCCATCTGCTGCAGGATGGACCTGGAGCTGCTGGCTACCAGGGTACCATGGCCCCAGCCACCACAGGAAGAGCAAAGCTCTCATGTAGAGTTAGTGCACCCACCAAGAGCCTGAAAAAGTGCAAAAGAGAGGACAGGAAATCACTTGCAGGGCTTTTCTTCTGTCATTTTTGGTCCTACAGCACTCTGTCCCCTTCATGTGGCAGGCAAATCACACCAAGTGGTATTTTTATCCCTTTCTGTGTTACATGGTTGCCAAAATTGCTGCCAGAAACTGCCAACAGGCTCCACTAATAACTATAATGCTGCTTCCCTGGCAGAAATGTCTTTTTACATTAAAGCAGACCATCTACTTTAGGGGCTTTTAATGATGCAGCCACGCTGACATCTACAGCAAGGGAAACTTCTCTGACACGGCCTCAGATCCAATCAGGGAATCAAATGAGGGGATATCTCAGAAGAAGTGGGGTATGCTAAAGCCACCAACAGGTTCTGAGCCTCCATGGAGTCAAGCAGATGCCTCCAGAAGGTGTGGGTAGGTCTGCAGAGTTGGAACTACACATTTAGACTCAACTCTTTCAAGTCACAGTTCACTGACGACCGAAACCAAACACGTCACATCTGCCTCAACCATGGCAGCAGGTCCTGCAGCACCTATCCTGCATCTCCACCTCTGTGTGTTCATCTCACTGCCCTCACCACAGCCTGCTGCCAATTCCCACCTAGCAAGGACCTTACAGAACCATGCTGAAGGGACTTTAAGTAGCTGGACACAGCCTGAGGCTTTGGTGTCACCCCTCACGGCCAAGCCAGAGCTTCCAGACATGGAAACGTTGCTCCTGGTCTTCTCCAAGCAAGCTCTGCTTCCACAGTTGGAGTTGTTGTACCTCATTCATGGGTTTGTGGGGTCTTTGAGGTAAGAGGTGAGGGTCTTGTCACAAGGAAAGAGAGCAGGTTTAGACTGGAACTTAGGAAGAAGTTCTTCAGTCTGAGGGTGGTGAGACTCTGGACTCGAGAGGTTGTGGATGCCCCTCCCTGGAGGTGTTCAAGGTCAGGTGTAGTTGAGAGAGGTCCTTGCCCATGGCAGGGAGGTTGGGTGAGATCTCCAGGATCCCTCCCAACCCAAGCCATCTATGATTCTATGAAACACCAGATCCAGCAGCCATGAACAGGTCTATCACTCTCATAGGACCCCCTCATCCCTTTTAACCTCTCCCAGGAGTTGGGTCTCCCAGCATTTTTAGAAGAGGGGCAGAGTCCAAGGCAGAAGAGCTTCCATGGATGAACAGAGCACTTCACTCTTTTGGGAATTTCTCCTTTAAAGTATCCCCCTAACACGTGCAGGCCCACATAAAGGTCTTTTCATGGAAAAGATAAAATATGAACTCTTAAAAACTCTCAGCTGCTGAAATTCTGAGCCCAAACCACATACCTTCATCTTTCAGTCTCTCACTTTTCCCTAGGACATGCCACCAACAGCAGATGACATTTCTCTGAATGAGAAACAGAGAGGAGCCCACCTTGAAAAGCTCATTTCAGCTCCAGGAGACCAAGCTCCAGATGCTCCCTCAGCACTGGTACATCCACATGCCTGTCACTGGCTGCCTTCCTTTCTCCTCCTCTCTCTCGTGGTTAGTCCTAGGTTGGAGCACCCCAGGAGTTAACCCTGGGGGCACCCAGCCCTCTGCTTACCCAGCTCTCCCTTCTGTATTTTAGAGGTGGTGTGATACAGCTGCTGTCCCACACAGCTGCAGTGAACACATGAAGAAAAATTCCATGGCTTGACTGATCCTCCTCCATAGTTCACAGTTTCTGAAGGTGTAACTGGCTCCTCACATCCCTCTTTATGTGGGGATTCCTAAAAACCCAAATCATGGAATCATAGAAATGTTCTGGTTGGAAGAGACCTTGAAGATCATGGAGTCCAACCATCCCCCAGCCCTGCCAGGTCCCCACTGCCCCGTGTCCCTCACCCCACATCTCCACGGCTTGGAAACCCCTCCAGGGGTGGGGACTCCACCACTGCCCTGGGCAGCCTGGCACAGCCCTGGGCAACCCTCCAGGGCAAGAAATTGTTCCTCAGGGACAACCTCAACCTCCCCTGGGGCAACTTGAGGCCGTTTCCTCTTGTCCTGTCCCTTGTCCCTTGGGAGCAGAGCCCGACCCCCCCCTGGCTCCAGGCTCCTGTCAAGTCCAGGGGGACAATCCCTGCCCTGCTCCTGCTGGCCACACCAGTGCTGACCCAGGCCAGGATGCTGGTGGCTTCTTGGCCACTTGGGCACACGCTGGCTCATCATTAAAGACAGAAAAGTTCCTTTTCTGGCAGGCACTTTCCAGCCACTCTGCCCCAAGCCTGCAGCATTGCCTGGAGTGTTGTGACCCATGTCCAGGACCCAGCCCTTGGCCTGGATGAACCTCATCCTGTTGGCCTCAACCTATCATTCCAGCCTGGCCAGATCCTTCTGAACAGCCTCCTGACCCTCAAGCAAATCAACACTCTCACCCAAGCTGGTGTCATGTGCAAACTTACTGAGGGTGCCTTGATCCCCTTGTCCTGATAAAGAGATTAAAGAGAACAGGCCCAGCACTGAGCCCTGAAATAAGAAGCTAGCTCTGAAGGGAGCTGCCCTTCATCTGATAGCCCTCAGTGGAACTTGGATGTATTTACAGGAGCTGAAGATCTGGCTCCCAGCTTCCTGTATATTCAGACTGGTTCATTTAACTCCTTGTGTTCTCTCCTATCTTCCAGCAATTAAAATAAGCTGCTTAACATTTCACATCAATTCCAGACACCACACTCCATGTACCTGCCAAGTCTCAGCACTCCCCTTTGTAAAGCTGCAAATACACCAAGCAGGCAAGGAGAATGACTTTTTTTTTTGGTCAAATTGGTTTGGAATCAATTGAAACTATTTTAGAATGATGTAAGCCCTGAAAAATGTCTGAGTCTGTTCACACTTGTAAGTAAACAAACAAAACCTGCTTTAATTTAGATAAATTTCCAGGCTGCAATTGTCAGAACACCACGAAAAGCTCTCGGGTATTAAAAAACAAAATCTAAATAAGAAACAGAAGCTACAGAAGGAGGAAGGCTCTGTGGGAACCTTCCTGCCTTTGGTCTGACAATCCAAAAAGTGTGTTCTGGTTTCCCCCAGCATCCGGTGCACTCCAGCAAGTTTCTAAATAAAGTGGAGTGCAAACTCCTCTCCAGGCTGCAGCGTTCCTGGAAGGGAACATCTCTGTCTCATCTCTGCTGGCAGTGCTGCAGCTCATCTTAAAGTGAGCAGCCACATCAACGTTCATCCTAAAGGCTGCTCTCTAGATCCTCAATGCTCCAAAGCTGCTGAAATAAGCCCTGAAAAGAACAACTTCAGCTTGCACAAGGCTGTGTCCCTTCAGGGGAGCTGCTGTTTCCTACCTCACTCGACTTGCCCTCGTTAAGACAGAGGAATCTCAGTGCCATGGCAAGAGGGAGAGATTTCAGCTTGTGGACTAACATAAGTCAATTAGAATCTACTGGCTCCTAATGATGGGATTTGTTATTTATCCTCCTCTGCTTCTCAGTACAGAAACCTGGTGGCTTCTCCCAGCAATCAACATCCCCATGTTGGGGGGTGAAGTGGAGTGGAGAGTGTTTTCTTTTCCCTAGACTCTGAGCAAGCAGTGCTCAGCTTTCCTGGGAGAGTTTAATCCCCTTTTAAGCCTGAATAAACCAACCTGTACCACATACAGCACACTTAAGATTGTGAGTGCAGGGTCTAGCTGCTGGAAAAGCTGTAAAATAATTGAGGCCAACACATGAACAGCCAAAGGTATTGAAAAAAAAAAAAAGGGCTGCAAATGAAGAGGTCATAAAATGAAACTGCTGTGCCTTTTGGAGATAATGGATCTTAGGAAAGTGGAAGTTTTAATTATGGAAAATGAAATAAGAAGCATGAAAATGATCGTGGAAAAAATATTCCCTCCGATCCGCTCGCAGAATAAGAGTGATGAAATTCTTCAGAGTCCAAGGAAATGCTAAATGGGTCAACTTAAAACCAACCCACACACAAAGGGAAGCCCAAATCTCACTTGAAATAACATCTTCAACTTTTTTTATCAGGAATTTCTTCAGCACCCAGCATTTTCCCTGCCACCAACACCTCTCTCAAGTTCAGTCCTCCTCAGATGTCTTCTGCTTTACACGAATTCCTGTCACTGCTCTGCCCTTCCCCATTATCACCTGACACAGAGAGCACAAAAATTCACATCAAATCCCACAGGAAATCTCTAGAAAGCTGCCAAATGTCTCCTGCCTCTCATCTTCACAAGTTTCTCAAATTGTTGGGAGAAGGGAGTTCTGGTTGCACCGTGGAAGGAGAAAAGACATGGACTGAAGGAAGCAGCAACCAGCACCATGGATGGTTTCATTGTTTATGTATTATTTAATATTATTTACTCATTAATCAGGAGCTGATCAGTGCTGAGCAAGAGCTAAAGGGCCCCTGGGGGGCAAGAGGCTGGGGCCAGACTCTGGTCAGTGGTGCCCAGGGACAGGACAAGGGGCAACGGGCACCAACTGGAACCCAGGAGGTGCCACCTGAGCAGGAGGAGAAACTTCTTTGGGGTGAGGG
>NW_008616379.1:4846-5497 GCF_000691845.1 Merops nubicus
GAGTCTCCTGCTCTGGAGAGATCCCAAACCCCCCTGGGCACCATCCTGGGCACCCTGCTGTGGGTGAGCTGCTGGAGTTGGGTGAGATGATCTCCAGAGGTCCCTTCCAACCCCACCCTGCTGGAATTATCAGTAACAAACACCCACCACTCGCCTCATTCTGACTGGTGCAGAATTAATGAGCATTTTAGCAGTGAGCACATCAGATCTGGGATCCTGTTTTCTCAGAGGGACCCTTCACAAGTTCAGACAGCCCACCCCAGCTTTAGCACGACCCTCTTCTACCCCCAGAGTATCTGTGTTGCCCTCGAGTGCTATGTGAGCCCTGAGAGACCAGCCCTGCCCTTTCCTCCCCAGGCTCCCACTAGGCTCAGCACAGACCTTGATCTCCTTGCCAGAGGGCTTGGGACAGCAGGCAAGGCTCTGGAACATCTCAGGAGGCAGCTGGAGGCACCAGGGGCAGCTGTGCTGCTTCCCACAGCTCCACCTTTGCTGAGTTCCTTGATACAAGGCAGCACAGCATCAAAGACAGTCCTCTCTGCTCTAACTGTAGAAGGAAAACACAAGAGGAATATTTCAGATTAGTAAAGCTCAGCAAATCTTAACTGTTATTCTCAAGATTTTTTAGCAACATATTCTCCTCCTTTCCCT
>NW_008616379.1:5515-6338 GCF_000691845.1 Merops nubicus
GCACCTTCACTGATGAATATTCAGTCCTCGCTTAATTATGGCTACACAGCCTTATTAATATGTATGGCTAAAGAGCTCTCTGGCAGGAATCCATGCTAATGAAGTCTCTGAAAGGCACCACGCAGTCGTTTCCAGGAGGTTATGCCATGACTAACACAAGCAAACTGACACGGGATGAGGTATGGAAAAGGAAACAAAAAAAATCAACTTCATTTTCATATTTTAACGATTGACTTAATTAGGAAGCATTTAGGCCTTTTGACTGAGCAGTGACAGCTTTGGAGGGCTTAAAAGTATTCTGGAGGGGAGTGGTGTCACTCAAAATGTCCTAGGGAAGTGCCCAGCAGCCTTGCCTGGGGCAGGGGCAAGTGAAAGGATGTTCACAAGGAGACATTTTGTGGCCATTCCATAATTAACAGCGAGCAAAGCATCAGCCCCTTATTTTAGGGGCTGCAGTCAGGTCTCTGTAACATTCTCCCTCAACAACACGTAATTTCCAAATCAAACCCATATGCTGTGTATAGAACAGCACCATTTCCTAGAGCAGCAACTGCCTTTGCTCTCTGTGTCATGTCTGCCCTTCCAAGGTGAAGGGAGCCTTTCCCAGGCCTGCCCGAGGGCACAGAGCCATGCCCAGGCTCCCAGAGGGGGATGAGGTGGCAGGAGACCAAGGTGTGGAGGAGAAATGACCCAGAGGGGGCTGGGGGTGATGGGTGGGAGCCCTTCAGACAGGGAACCACCAAGGGAGACCAAAGGAACCCAGACTAGTACCTCACCTTTGGAACCCAGAGAAGGAAACAGAGTCATAGAATTGTTTTGGTTG
>NW_008616380.1:0-666 GCF_000691845.1 Merops nubicus
CCACACCCCGTTAGAATTCCAGGTGATCGAGCAGGCTTGGGGTAGGGGCTGTGCTGGCCCCCGCTCACTGTCCTCCCCCCCACAGTGACTCGGGCACCTTCCTGGGGCTTGGGTGCCTGCTGCTTTGGCCCCTTCTGCAGTCCCACAGTGCCTGTCCTCTCTCTTCTGCAGGCTCCCTCCCCATCTGGCTGCTGCTGCTGCTGTGCGCCGGGCTCATCGTGGCCACCATCCTGCTGCTCCAGCTTGCCTTCCCAGGCTTTCTTTAGGCCCCCAGCAAAGGGACACGTCCCCCAAGGCTGGCCAGCCTTGGCCTACCCCAAGGAGACTGTGAAGCAGACAAGGGACCAGCCCCAGCCTCGCTGTCCCCGCTGGCACTCGGGGAGCAGAAGAGGGGCCCAGGCCTGTGGTGTGCTGGGGCACGGGGCTGGCCCCAGGAGAGGTCCTGCCAGCCCTTTGCCCCCTGGCTGCCAGTAAAATGGGGGAACGAAGGCAGTGCTGTCCCATCTGTGCTGGGGAACAGGGGGTGGCTCTGGCACTGTTCCCGGCCCTGCCTGGCTCAGGGCTGTGTTGCTGTGAGGGTGTTCTGGGGGCTCAGGCAGTGCCCTGCCCTGAGGACTGTGGTGAGGAACCACTGAAGAATCACTTGGTGTAGCTGCTGGGGCAGGG
>NW_008616380.1:697-939 GCF_000691845.1 Merops nubicus
GGTGCGGGGGCAGGGGATGAGTCCCTCCAAGCCCCTGATGTGTTGCTGGGGGGCAGGTGCCATGCAGCCTTCATGGGGATGAATGGGCAACCGTGGAGGGAGAGATCTGGCCACCAGTGAGCCTGCTGTCAGCCCGTGGTGCTGGGATGCAGTCTGTGCTCCATGTCTGCCTTCACCCTGCAGCTGCCAGCCCTGTGCTGGGTGTGGGGTCACTGGTGCCCCTCACCTCCCCGCTGACCGGC
>NW_008616381.1:0-18258 GCF_000691845.1 Merops nubicus
ACTGGGGGCCTCCTGCTGGTGCCACTTCTGCAATGGAAGATCTGAGGTGCAGTAACGATCTGGTGGCAAAAGGATTTTTTGGGAGCTGTTTGGGTTATTTCTGCGACATCCGTCGGGTGGTTCCTGTTTCGGGGATGGAACGTGGGGCTGTGCCGCAGGGGGGATCGGCTTCGGTCTCCCGGGGTTGGAAGGAAATGAATCCATGAGGCTTGGCAACAAGCTCGGCCTTCTTTTCCTTTCTTTCCCCTCAAGGTGGGAGGCAGGAGCCAGCTCCTCTGGAGTCACAGGCTCAGTCACCCCTGGAGCAAAGGACCCCCCGTGCCGGCCCCTGCTCAGCCCCGTCCCGGCCCCGCAGCGCTCGGCTCCGGCGGGAAGCTGCTTTTAAAGCCCCTTCCTCTCGTGTGGACTCTGTTGTTTCTGTCTCTTATCGTTACATGGTTATTTTGTAATGATATCTGTCTCCTTATTAAAGAAATGAGCTGAAAGGAGCCCTGGTCCCCTTCTGGTCTTTCTGCTGGGGCCCAGTGGGGAGTGTGTGGCAGGAGACAGGTCCCAGGGCTGAGCCCAGGGATGATGGGGAGGTGGAGGCATGAGGGGAACACTGTGAGGGCCCTGGTCCCCCCGAAACATGAGGGAGCTCACCCACATGCTGGGGATGTCTCTGGGCAGCCTTGAGCCCCAGTGCCCAGGCTGAGCGTGGCTGGCCCAGACATAGAATCACAGACTGGACGGGGTGGGAAGAAACCTTCAAAGTTCATCTGGTCCAAGCCCCTGCACTGAGCAGAGACATCTGCAACTAGAGCAGGTTGCTCTGGCCTGGCCCTGGCCAGCCTGGGGTTTCTGACACCTCTCTGGGCAACCTGGGCCAGTGTTTGGTTCCCACCAAATACTTCAGCCCCAACAGATCTGGTTTGGTTCGTGTATTTGTGTTTAGGTCCTGCCCTGCTTTGCAGAGGCACTGAACACCCCTGACCCCCTGGGGAAGAGCTCAGGCTGCAGTGGCCACCCCTGGAGACCAGAACATGCAGGTTTCCAGCAGCCTCGCTCGGGACAAAGGCTCCAAGACGTGGCACCAAGATGTGTGTTTGTCCTGACCAAGCTCCTGAGCAGAGCAGCTACAGGGCTCAGCACCATGGAGGGAGATCCCACGATCCTACGGGATGGGCCTGAACCCGCCGTGGTTCAGGTGTCCGTGGGACCCTCTCCTGTCCTGGTGGGTGGCTCCCAGAGATGTGCACCCGCAGCTCCTCCGCTGGAGTGCTCCCTGGGCAGGCACACAGGGCAGCGTGGCCCCTCCCCGGGCTGCAGAACATCTGTGCTTCTACTGCCACTGGCTACTGTAGTGCTACAGAAATCCTGGTGGCTAAAGAACTTGCAGCTCCAGAAAGACAGAAGCAAAATCAAGGCTTCTATTTTATCAACTCTTATTTTATTCATTTATAAATACTGTTGTGTTTACAGGCATCATAGATGTGAATATTATTCCCAAACTTTCAAACACATAATACTTATAATACTATATAACAACAATCAGTAAAACAAAGTCATTCATCTCAGGGTTTGAAAGGCCACTCAAAGTTGCATAAAAATACATTCTCTCCCCATCTTGTAAGCTAGTCCTGCTTCTCCAAGGAGTTTATTTACAAAGAGCCATCATCAAACTCGCAGCCACAACAGGCGGGTTCACCCCAAGCAATAAAAACAAATTCACCCCAAGCAATTGCTTAGAAAAAAGAAAGCTTGTGTTCTCCAGCAGAGCTGACGTCTGGCGAATGCTCTGCTTCCAGAGGGGCTGGGTTTAAAAGCCACGTGCCCCACGTGCCCCACGCTCCGGCCCGGGCGCAGCGTCCGGCTCGGTACCCTCAGTGCTCTGCTTACGTCAGGCACTAAGTGACACCAAACAAAAATGTCACTTCCCAACAATCTGGTTCGTCCTCACGAGACACTCACAGCTTTGGCTGGTCAGTGAGGCTGAACTGTCGGTGGGTCCTGTGCCCCAGGCGGGGGATGCTCGGTGCCCAGCAGAGGAGAGACCCTCCGCACGCTGTCCCTCGGGCACGGCACAGCCAGAGTCCTGGCAGGAAGGGGCAAAACGTCAGTGCAGGCTGGATTTGCCAGCCTGGGTTGAGCCCTGTCCCTACAACAGACAGCAGCTTCTCCTGCTGCCAGGAGCCCGAGTAGAACACGCTCTCCAGGCTGACACCTCGCCCTGCTCCTGCCGGGGCGCGTGGCCCGAGGTGCCAGCGCTCCCCAGCCCCAGCAGGAGGGTGTCTGCTGCTCCGCGTGGCACAGGAGGGACCAGGCTCCTCTGCAGAGCTGAGGGAGCCCAAGTCTGAGGCGAGGAGCGGGTCACCAAGAGAAGAAACACCAAGAACTGCAGAAGGACTGACATGAAGAGTGCACCGAGTGGGAGCGGCGTGCGGGGAAAACACTGACCAGAGCTCAGGACTTAAAGCTGTTCAATATAGCAGGGTTAAAAAAAAGTAATACAAAAAGGATGCCTGGCTTCGGCTGTGCTCTGCAGAAACCCTGACGCCACTGCCAGCTTTGGTCTCTTCCTCCCTGAAGCACAGCAGCAGAGGAAGGCCTCAGAGGACCAGGGGAATTGGCATCTCGTGCTGTGCACAAACAGCTCCGCTGGCTGAAGAGCTGTGGAAGAAGAACCTCTGTCTAGAGCTGCCTGGGGGAAAACTGGCATCTCTAAGAAGAGCTAAAGAGGTGGAAATAGGCAGGACAGGGAGGGGAAGGTGAAAAAATGGAGAACTAGACAAAAAACACCAAAACCAAAGGAAAAAAAAAACCCAAGGGAGAGTGAAAGAAATGAAAGAAATGTACTTTCTGAAGCAGCAACCAGAAAAAGGTTCCAAAAAGGCCAGGACTGACAGAGATAAATTTTACCCTATTGAGCAAGCTCAAGAATTTTGCTCATGTTCAAGTATCTCACCTCTCTCTCTCACAGCAGGAGTCCCACCAGCCTGGCGGGAGCCACGAGCTCAGTCAGCAGAGGTGCCCAGGAACAGAAGCAGAACTTCTTCATGGCAACCTCCAAGTTCAAAGGCTGAGACTGCAACTCCCAGCCAGCCAGAGCAGGGAAATGGAAGGATAAAGGGAATGAAGGGACAAATATGGAAGGAGATATATGGGGAAGTGGTTTGGATGCAGTGAGGAGTCCCTGGGAGGGAAGGTGTTTTATTGCTCCAGAGGAAGCTCAACAGATCTGATGCCAGGTGACTGCAGCTGCCATCAGAACCACACAGCACGTGGAGGAGCCACTGTCTGAATGCCCATAGAGAGAACAATTTCAAACTGTTCCGAGTACACATAACATTAAAGAGGGTGTTTTTTTTTAGGTTTTCTTCAAGGCTTACTGCAAGCTTCTGACAGACTAGAAGACTGGTTCTAGTGCCCACGGGGAGCTCCCCAGCCCCCACACACCTTCCCGAGGCACGCGGGAGGACTGGTGGTCACTGCCTCATGCCTTGAAACCCAGCTCTGCCAAGCCTCTGCCCCCACGGGTGGGGGGTGGCACAGGACTCTGGCATTCCCTCTGCAAACAAACCAGTGCTGCCCTTCGCCTGCTCAGCCTCCTGCTGCAAATCAGAGCAGAGAGCCCAAAACACCAGACCAGGCTCCTCTCCAGGGCTCTGCCTTCATGGAGATGGCAGGAAAATGTCCCAGGTGGCTGCCAAGGCGGGGAGGTTGGATTCTGGTGAGGACACAGCTCCCTGCAAGGGGATTCACGCTCATATGCAGCAGAGGATCTCCAGGGGTTCAAGCCTGTCCTTCAGGAAGCTTGGCACATATCAGTGGTACACCCTACCCCAAGGAGCAAGAGTCCAGGAACAATCAGCAGATGCCACACCGAAGAGAGGAGCCCTGGAAGGACACAGCATGACACCAAGTCACCCAGGCTGTGAGGGAAGGGCAGCGTGAGGGGTAAAGGGTCTGATGTGGAGAGTCAGCACTGCTGTTACTGAACAGGTTTGGAAACTTGTATTAAATAAAAGACTCGGCCTATGGGGGCAAAAGGAGAAGGTCTCTGTGCAAATCAGCTGTCATCAGCCTGTTGCAGAAAACAGCCCTGGTGGCTTTCACAGCATCACGTTTTAACCAGAGTCCCACATCTTGGTGGGCTGATGTGCATCCTCAGAGTCCCAGCCACGTTCACATTCCCACCTGTACAGGGCCTGGATGTGCTGGATTAGTTCTTCAGGTGTCACTTGTTGAAGTAGGAGCTACCTACTCCAGACCAGAGCCCAACACCAAACACTGAGCTTCTGGAAGAAGAAATTTTGGCAGCTCAAACAGTCCTCACATTCCTCTTCTCCCTTGAATAAAATGTCCAAGATACCACGACATGCTTAAATTAAAAACAATAAAATGCCAGGGGGTGTGTTGTGGGGGAAACGAGGGAGTGGGCAGCAAAGGGCAGGGCAAGGCAGGTGTGACATTGATCCCATGGCTGAGACGCTTGCTGTACGGGACAGGAGAAGGGGGGGCCTGGTGGTGGGGTTGGCAGCTCGTGCAGGGCACCCCTCTTCGTCCTGCCTTTGCTCAGGAGTCCTACTTGGAGAGCTTGCTGATGACACGAATGAGGGCTCCGTTCTCATCCTTCAGCCTTTGGTTGTCCGACTTCAGCTCTGTCAAAATCTGCAGAGAGACAAAGACAAGGCAGGGCTTCAGCTCAGCACTGCCAGCCTGACCAGCCCCACGGGCCAGGGGGCACAGCAGGGACGTGGCATTGCTGTGGCCAGGGTGGCACCTGGATGCTTGGCTTGTGTGCTCCTCACCACTCAGAGCAGCGTGCAGCTTTCCTTCCTCCACCCTCCACCCAGCACTCGGAGCGTCGACCATTGACCTGGAATGCCTCCAGGACTTTTATAAGCTGGGCAGCAGGTGTGGAGGGGTTGGGAGGGGACTCGAGCACAGCAGAGAGCCACGGAGCCCCCAGAGCCAGGGAAACCTACAGTGACAGCAATGTCATGGCCCCAGCACCAGGTCAGGGCCAGCCTGGGAAGGCAGGAACCATTTCTGAGCTGCTTCATCCCAAACCTGTTCCCAGAGCCTATACAGGGCTTGGCAAAAATCTATAAAGCTATTCTTTTTTTTTTTTTTAATTTGTTTGTTCCATTTTGCCAGGACCAGAGGGGAAAACAAAAGTTTGAAATTCTAACTCAGGACTGCAACCAAGCTTGGCTTGCAAAATCTCTGCAGAATAACCCCCAAACTCTCTGGGATCTCACAGATGTTCAATGCAAACACACATGCCATGGCCAGAGCACTGGTAGAACATCCTGACCCTGGAGATATCTCCTTGGTGCTCAATTCTGGAGGCTAGAGCTCAACTAAGGGACAAAAGCCAGAGAGCTCTTAGGTGGCAGCAGAAGAAGAACTGGCTTCCCCAGCACAATTCCAGCATTCCTCATGGCAAAAACCTTCCCACTGCCCTTGCTTCCCATGCTGCAGGCAGGGGACCTTCAGGCCCCATGTTCCTTGGGGTGACACAGAAGACATAACATGCACTGTGGGTGCCAGCAGCCCTGAGGGTGCCCAGCCCCAGAACCTGCTGGAACACGCTCGGGTGGAGCAGGGTCAGACTCAGGCACCAAATCCTCTCTGCCAAGGTCTCAGAGGAATTCCCCCAAATTCAAACCTTCTCCTTACTCCAAAGCTGGAGTTTCAGCTCTGGACACAACCTCCTGCCCGTTCCTCTCACTGCCAGCCTCTTCCTGGCCAAGTCACCAGGCCCAGGCAGCTGCCAGCTCCTGCCTGGAGCAATCCCTCCTGCCACAGCCAGGCCAAGCCATGCCTGGCCCCAGTGCACCCAACCCTGTCCCCATCCCCACTGGAGGTGGGTGCTCCAGTAGGGAGGTTCTGCAAGAGAGGAGGGAGAAAGGATAAAACATGTAACTGGCTGGCTGGAGCTTCAGCTCATCATGCTTAAAAGCATCTCACTGGACCCAGCAGCGGTGTGACAGGCACAGCTCCACAACAGGGCTGCCACCAGAACAGCAGGCACGACTCCCTGTGCCATTTCTCATGGCCAAAAGAGAGGCATCACCCATCACCGAGGTGCTCAGGAGCCCAGGGAAACAGGGAGAGCATTTGCTGTCTCCCTCTGCACTCCTGAGCTGCATCGAGCACCCTCCACACAGCACAGAGCCCTCCAGTCACACAGCACAGTGACCACTCAACCACCTCCTGGGCTCTGCAGATAGACAGCCTGGCCTCTCTGCACCACTGCTTGGGGTGGACTTGCACCCCAGAACGTGCCCATCACTGAAATCAGGGAGTATATGAAGTTCTGGTGCTTGCTTTGGTAGAGATAATCTGTCACAAGCTCCCAGAAGCAACACCCGAGAGTGACCACCCCAGTTGTGCAGCTCCCTGGAGCTCTGACGGTGGCTGTGCCTCACCCCTGAGCTTCCCCACAGCTCTGGTGACTTATTTGAAAAGGAAGGAGCACATCTACATGTAAATCAAGAGCTTCTTGAAAAGCTTTCTGGCTGCAGCCCACTCTATCACCAGTGAAGCCTTCTGAAAACTAAAAATCAACTGTATAAAACTTGACTGCTGCCAGGCCAAGGGTGTTCGTTCCTCCCTTGGAAGCAAAGCAGCTCAAGTCAGGTCAAATAAAGGGCACGTGAGGCAGGCTGGTAATGCAGGGCCTGGAACAGAAACTGCCAAGGGCTCGCTGGAAGCAGCGAGGGGGGATGTGGCACAGGGGGGATGTGGCATGGGGGGAGATGTGGCATGGGGGGAGATGTGGCATAGGGGGGATGTGGCACCGCCCGAAGGGGATGCTGGCGCTCAAACTGTATAAAACTTCACTGCTGCCAGGCCATGGTCGTTCCTGCCTCCCTTGGAAGCAAAGCAGCTCAAGTCAGGTCAAATAAAGGGCACGTGAGGCAGGCTGGTAATGCAGGGCCTGGAACAGAAACTGCCAAGGGCTTGCTGGAAGCAGCGAGGGGGGATGTGGCACAGGGGGGATGTGGCACAGGGGGGATGTGGCACAGCCCGAAGGGGATGCTGGCGCTCACTGCGGTGTCGCTGCAAAGGGAGCTCTGGGCTAGAGGCTGGTCTAGGGGTGCTGTGTGTTACCTGGGACACCAGGGAAGGTGGCACTTCAGAAATGGTGGGAATTTTGGAAATGAGATTCTTTGATAAGCACCACTGCTTCAGGAGCATGGCAAATCTGCCAGTTTAAACCAGTGCCACCACTGCACAGCTGTGGTACAGACCCTGGCGGGACAGGGTTCACAGGCACCAGCACCATCCTGTCAGACCTCCTGAAAGCACTGACCAAGCCCAGCAGGGCTGGCAGACATGCAGCTCTTCTCCAGCAAACCTCCAAGCAAGCTGGGGAGGGTCAGTCCAGCCAAGTCTCCGCGGGCTGCAGGGGACAGGGCACGTCAGAGCAGAGGGGTGTCCCAGCGAGTCCTGTGAGGAGGAGGAGGAGAGCCCCGTGACCTGCCGTGGGTGGAACAGCATTCTGCTGGGGCTGGGAACAGTCTGGCTCAATTTTCGCTCTCAGATCTCAAAGCATGTTGGGAAGGAGGATGACTTAAGCTCATGGCTTCTAAGAAGGAATGAGTCAGTGGCAGGTCTGAGAACACTGCCTCAGACTGACACCAGGAAGACAGTGAGATCATCTAACCTGAGTGCACAATTCAGGGCACACCACACGAGCCACCCCCTCTCTCAGCTCCTGTGATACACGTGTGGTCCTGAACTGACTCCCAGAACGGGGAAGCCACAATTCCCCTGTTAGCTTGTTCCTACTGTTAATCATCCTTGATATAATTTGTGGGCTAAGAATATCATTCTTCATACCTTAGTGCCACTTCCAGCTCACGACAGCAAACTGCTTCTTCCTCTCCTAACTAATAGCTGTGTCTGAAGGGATCTGAATACCCCTACTAACCTGCAGAAGACAGGGAGGGCCCTATGAAAGCAGTATCTACAGCTTTATTTTAGCACTGAACCAATGAAGTAGCAAGAAAGGATGTAATTTAACTGCATGATGTGCGAGGGCAAAGCTTATGGAGGGCTTGTCCTTGGATTTCAAACACTAATTGCTCTGCACTGAATTTAAAACAGGAGAAGAAAAAAGCCAGTGCCCCTGGTCCAGCTCCTGCCTTGCAGCCAGAGCACAGGAGGCACAGGGGATGCTATGAACTCGGGCTAAAAGATCTCTAGTCAGAATGAGGGAAGGAGCTTCTCCTCTCTGCTCAAGTGACCATGAAAACCTGCTGAGGACTGCCCAGTGACAGGTTTTCTAAAACTCACCTTTGGTCTTAAAATGTGCTTGTTTCATAATATCCCTACAAATTTATTACACTGTTCACTCTGACTTTGAATAATCGTATCTGCTGGGTGCCAGCTCCTCACTGAGCTAAGTCTAACTGAAAAATAATTACATCACGAGCAGACACATGGCACAAACCACATCTCTGAGGAAAGGTGATGGGGAAGGGGCTGCAGGCTAACCCCTGGCACTGACCACTCCAAAGCCATGCCCAAGCTACAGGGCAGCAGCCGACCCATCACTCCTCAGTAGCCATCTCACTGCCACCCACCAGCCCTAGAGGAGCTCGTCCTTCTGCTCCTCTCCCAGATGAATGGCTTCATGTGGAGAAGGCAACCCCCTGACGTGGCTGGTTAGTAAAGGGCGAGGTCAGGAGCACCTGCCAAGCAGAGGGAAAGCCAGCAGGACTGGAGGGAGCCTCCAGTGAAGCCCTGCCTTCAGCCAGGCAGGAACACCACACGTCTGCCTTCAGGGGACCCTCTGCCACATGCTGCTTTTGAGCCACAAGCTTCCTCAGACCCCCTGGAGAGCAGCAAGGCGAGGGAGAGCAGCCCGGCCAGGAGCGGAGACCTGCCTGGAAGAGTGGAGGAGGGAGGCGAGATGAGCCCGAGGGAAAGCAGCTACAGCTCCTCTGATTCGGAGGGCTTGGCAGGCAGAGAAAGTCTGGCTACGACCCGGGTCAGAGCCCTGTTTTCAGCCAGCAGTTGCTCATTCATCTGCCTCAGAGTGTGAATCTGTTTGAGCTGGTGCAGATTCTGCAGAGAGTGAGAGGAGTGGACAGAAAAATACAGAGAAAACACACCATGAAGACAGAAGGGCACAGAAATGTGAATTTAGTCCACAAGGAAAAAAAAAAAGAGAGGAAAAGAAAAATTAGTAGCAGTGAGTGCTGGTGGGCAGTAGGGATGCGAGTTGGGAAAGTCTTACAACACACCGAGGATGTCTTGGGGACCATCCCTTTCTCCAGGGGCCTCCAAAGCCTTCATAAAGGTCAACTAAAGGGATTTCCCACCACAAAGCAGGACAGTCTCTTGTGGGTTGGATTCTGGTTCACCCAGACAGTGAGCTCCAGCAGCACCCAGGCCCTGGACTCAGCAACTACGGTGAGAACTACCCTTGTTGACTTACCACCAACTCAGGCTCTGAAAACACTGTTGGAAACAGAGAATTTCTTTAAGATTCCTTTTCTTCATGTGTCTCTAAAAGCTAAAGCAGTCTGGTGCAGCAAAGAGCGATCAGAGCTTCATGGGAGATGTTACAGCCTCAGTGAAGCACCTGCCAGTGTCACTGTCCTACAGCAGGCCACTGCCACAAAAGCTCTGGTGTGGGGTTTTTTTCATCCCTGCTCAGATTCAGCTCTTCTCTGCCAAAGGGCTCAATTTATTTCTGATGTCCAGAGGTAGGAATTCAGGAACCTTAAACTGCTGATTTTAAATAGAGGAGTTTGAATGACAGCATCTTACCCAGGAGGCACATGGAAACACAGCATTCTTGGTTACAGAACAAACAAGAGGGCAAAGGACAGTGTCAGAACTGAGCCCCAAAGCTGGGGCTAGCACAGGTACAGTGGCAACAGGGAGAACAACAGAGAGAAAGGCAGGCAGGGAGGCACAACAGGAAAATGGCACAAGCCAGGTGGAGATCAGCGTTCCTACAAGAACAACATTTTCCAGTGATGCTAAAGCAAAACCATGTGCTGGACATTTATACCAAGCCCAGGAGCCAGGACATGCTGAGGGCTGCAGAGCTGCTCTCCCAGCAGTGTCCTCTCCCTCCTTCCTCCCAACAGCTCGTCGGGCAGCAGAGCCACATGGACAAGAGACCTCTGCCATGGTGGAAGCAGCACAGATACCAGGCAGGGAAGAGGCAGGAAGGGAAATATCTGTGAGAAGAGTAGTTTTAAGTTCAAGTGAAAAAATTCCAGCCCCGAACCAAAGCAGCTTCACAAGACAACGTGCTCCTCCCTGCATCTTCTAACCTGTGAGCCTGGAATGGCAGGGAGGAGATGGAGGAAGTGTCTGCTGGGAAGGGGATTCCTTTCTGCCACTTAATTAGCAGAAAGTGCTCAGCGGGAGGTCACTCTCTGTCCTTAACCAGAAGCAGCACAGGCAAATCTACCATGATACAAAGAACTTGCAGGGACCTCCACCCAACCTGCACGCCACAGAGCTGGCTGCTACTGGCAGGGAGAACTTCTGCACCCCAGCACACTTTGCCCAAGGGCTCATTCCTGCATACAAGAGCAGCACTTTGTGTAGCCTCCATCCTTCAGCTCCATTCTTAGCTACCCAGCAGCACTACTTCTGCTCCCCCACTAAGGAATCCAGATACCCCATCCAAAAGCCTTGCAAAACCATGGGGACCAAGGCAGGTGAGCACATGGAGTCAGCCAAGGATGGGCTTTGAGCCCCCTGAAGGCATCAAACTGACAAAGCAGCTCCTGCTACTGGGACTACACCAACACAATTCTGACACTGGATAAATCAACAGGTCCTGAGACAGAGCTCTGGCCAAGGGGCTGCAGGAGAGCTGCAGGGACATTTCAGCAGCAAGATCCCCTCTCACCAGACCTCCTGCCTGAGCCCTCCTGCTCCCCCTGCACTCGGTGGGCACCCAGATGGACATCACACATCTGTCCTGTGACAAATCACATGCAGGACTCACTGGAGGATGGTTCATACTGGAAGAGTAATTTCTTTTGGTGGTACCATGGATAATAAATGTCCTCTGTTTTATCACAGGGTACACAGCTGAGCAGCTGGCTGGCAGAAAACATCAAACATATGTACAACAGGCTGTCACGCTGCGCAGAATGGGAAGGACTGTGATCATTTTAGAGACCACCTTTATTCTTCCACACCAGCACAGCACAAAGCCTGGTCACGGCCCGATGAGATGCAGCTCAGCCTCAGCACGCTGACACAGAGGATAAAAAGGATCACTTATGTAAAAAGTGCCTGTGCTGCAGGTAGGACAGCCTGTTATTTATCCAAGAAACCCAAAGCAAAGGCTGGGAAGCTGGGACTGGAGCCAAGGGTGAAGACCAGAATCTGGACGATACTGCTGTGCTTGCTTATCACTCTGCTTGATACCTGGCTTACCGAGAGCAGGTTTCTCAGTTCAGCTGTACCTGCCTTCAATTAAAGCCTTTTGTGCCTGCAAGGCTCGGGGAAATCAAAATGCCCAAAGCATGCACGATGTACAAAGCCAGGAGGTGCAGTGCTGCTACAGAATAGACGCTTCTGTGACCTTCAAGAAAAATTGCTGTGTTAAGTTGGGACCTCAGGCACTTGGCATTGAATTCAGTTCAGGGCGAATGTTAATTTTCTTTCTCCTTCCTCAGCCAAGTTGCTCCAGTCACTTAGGAGAACGCTGCACTGCTCTGTCACCTTCACGAGAGCAGGGCTGCAGGAGCAGCTCTGCCACCAAGGAGTTCTTGAGATTACAGAGTTTGTCTTGCATGAAAGGAACTCATGAAAAGAACAAAGCTCAAGCACATCTTGAAGTACAAAGTGTTCCTACCAGAGAAAGCCAGGACTGTCCTGTGAGTGCTGCTCTGCCTCCACCTCCCTGTGGTGCCTCTCCTCCTAAGGAGTCAGCTGGCAGGAGAGGAAAGCCTTGGCCAGGAGATCTGATGCACAGAACTGGACACGGATGCTCCAGCATCAAAAAGCTGGATGTGAGCCATGCTGGGCTGGTTCAATCCAAAGATCAGTGGGAAGAATCCCAAACCCCATGGCACTACCTGAGCCCCAACAACCTGGCACGTTTGGCTGTCTCCCCTCGCTGCTCCCCATGTTAAAGGAAACTGGTGGATTTGCTTAAGTGTCTTATTCCTTCTGGTTCTGCTCAACAGCTATTCAGCCAGCACGAGAGGCAGGAATCAAAGTCCAACCAGAATTAATACATTTCTTCTCCTGGCTCAGCTTCTACCCTTGAATTAACACACATGCTCTGCTGAGGTTATCTCATTCCAGGCAAACACGACAGGGCTGACTGTCCTGATTTTAGGCACACAGAAGCCTGCTTTCTTTATGGATGTGCCCAGTTCAGCATTCTGATCTTCTGAGACTTTATATTCCTTTTTATTGAGTGGCTGTCAAAAAAAGACACGTCACATATCACAGCACACTCCTACCCACGTGCCTGAGGTTTTGCAAAAGCTAAGCCTGCTTGCTTTCTTTATGGACGTGCCCAGTTCAGCACTCTGATCTTCTGAGACTTTATATTCCTTTTTATTGAGTGGCTGTCAAAAAAAGACGTCACATATCACAGCACACTCGGGTACCCACGTGCCTGAGGTTTTGCAAAAGCTAGTGGAAAGGGAGCAGCATCTTAGAGGAGATATTTTCAAATTTCCTGACTACATACTCTACTAAAGAAAGGCCACTCTGGCTGTTCAGTGCAGCAAGAACCCAGCAGAGAGCAGAGCCAGTACCACTCTCCAGCACCCAACAGCTCATTTTCAGGCTCTCAGTTCTCCAGCACGTCCCTCGGGGCAACGTAAGAACGTGTCAACCTTCTAGCAGTGCTTCTCCTTTTGCACCATCTTGGCTCCCATCAGTCTGCAGCTCTCTCAAAGAACCAGAGGTGCTTTGGCTGTGTCCAACCACTCCTACAGGCACATTCTTTCATTAATTGCTTTCCAAACCAATATAAATGTTTCAAAACAGACAGGCCACTAGAGGACACTAATTTGTCTTTTTACTCCATGGACTGAGCTGGTTTGCAGAGTGATCTGCATAGCTGAAGAAACAACACAAACAGCTACTGTCTGCATTTCCCCTTGAAGGCCATATTTCTGTAACCACAGGAAGGTCTCTCTGGAGCTAAAGTGTGCTACCTGTTCAGTGAACAAAGAATTTGGAATTTAGGCATGTTCAGTCCTTTCTTCTTCCCCTTCTGGATGGCACATCCACACTTGTTTCCTCCTTGGTGAGAGAACAAGAGGCCTTTACAGCAGGACCCCACCAAATGGTTCTGCCACTTGGTGCAGCAGAAGATGCAGCTCCTCTCACAGACGCACCCTCGGTGAAGCTTCCAACAGAAACGAACCTCGAGCCTCCCCCAGGATGGTAGGAAATAGTTTCCACCAGTGCTGGGAGAGCTCACAGCTCTCAGATGGAGTCCTTCCTTCTTAAAGTAGCTTGGTCCCACCTGGGTCATGCTCAGAGGGCGTGGAAGTGCAGGGCACAGAGTCAAATTGGTGTTCTGTGAATAGGGGCATTAAAATAGAGTAAAACGATGAAACGCTGCAAATCCAGCGTGAGGTTTGAGGGGTACTTAGCTTCCTGCTCTGCAGTGCTCCCCACCAGCCCCGTGCTCACAGGGCATCCAAGCCATGGCAGGAGAACCATCCTTTGAAGCAGTGCCATGAGAGAGAGAAGGTGAAGAAGCAGTCGGTGGCGGATGTCTCGTGACATAAGCCATGCTGCACAGTTCATCAGGAAGCAAATTCCTCCTTGCTGGAATCTACTCCAGGCTGATTTACTGACAGAGCCTCCCAGTGACATGCTTTGGGAAGGCAGGACAGAAACACAACCACTCTGTGTTTTCCTGGCTAGTGTGCGTGATCTCAAAGCCAGCTTTGTCTTCTTACCCATCTGGAGAGAACCACGGAGGCTTAACTTGGGCTGCAGACTATTCAGAGCACAGAGGATCAGCACACTGAAACTCATTGATGCCACAAAAGGTTAGTTTTGGAAAGCATTTAAGAAGACCAGCTTTCACAGTTCTCAGATCAAAGAGCATAACAAATTCAACACATGGTGCAATCAGAAGAAGGATAACAGGACAGCTTTATTAGTATTTCACGTTTGGAGAACACGGCCATGAAAGTTCTGGCTGTACAAATGAACAAGCTCAGAGGTAACACGAGTCCCTTCCCATGTACATCTTTAATATCCTGCTCCTAGGTGACAATTCCAAAAGACATTAATACAAAGCATAAAAAATGGAACAGAGTGAATAGATTATTTCCTACCTTCATCTCCTCTTCCATTTCAGAGAGTTTCCGCTCCAGAGCTCGCTTCTCCTGTTTACAAGGATTCATAACAAAGATGGACACAAGGATTTAGAAGGAAAACTTACAGTACATTTTCTTTTAAAGAAAAGTAAGAGTCTTTCTTGTATTTCTGTAGGGGCATTCACTGAACAGCATCTCAAAACAACACACAGGTCACATCCAGCAGCTGCTCAGATGGGAGAGGGCAGCTGGTAAGCCAGCTGGTGGTAGGTGCTGGGCCTGTCCAGCACATCTCAAGCTCTCTTGACACCCCCTCAATGAAACTACCCCCTACCTTTAGTGATCTCAGTTTTCAGGACTTTCTGATGGAACAGGATTTTGAGCCATGTAGGGGAAGCCAAATATTTAACTACACCCTGCTAAAGGAGGGAAGGAGAAAACTCACCAAGCCCATCAAATAAGAAACATTGAGCAGGTTGCCCAGGAAGCTGTGGCTGCTCCATCCCTGGAGGTGTTCAAGTCCAGGCTGGATGGGGCTTTGAGCAATCTGCTCTAGTGGGAGGTGTCCCTGCCCATGGCAGGTGGGTTGGAACCAGAAGATCTTCAAGGTGCCTTCCAACCCAAACCATTCCATGATTCTATGAACAGGGAAAGGTGCCTGGAAATCCAGCTTCTCCCAGATTAATTCAGGGCTTCAAAGCTGTAAAGCTGACAACTTTCAGGGTATTTTGGAAAGCAATGATTACACAGGTAGGCTCTGCCATGTGAGCTCTGGTGGTGACCTCTGTGGACAGCTACACACCCTGCCTAGAAGGATAGATCTGGATCCATCCATGATTTTTTCTGTATGGAAGAGCTGAAAGCACCCCAGGAGAGCACACTGAGCAGGAGCAAGTGGCAAATGTAGGTCAGGAACAGGCTTTACACTCTCTGCCCCCCTCCTCTGCTCCCTGCAAGGAAACACGAGGCCAGGAGAGTGAGGAAAACACAGGTGTTGAGTGTGGCCATGGACAATGGGCTCAGGGTCACTACTTGTCCACAGCACACTTCAGGTGTTTGTCAGTGCAAGGGGTGTAAGCTGTCCTGGGAGCAGTTAATGCCACCTGCACTGAAAATAGCCAGGCACTTTGTCTCTCTAGCTCTCAGAAATCTGTATTTTTGTAGCTGTTGCAATCCTAACTCAAGGGAAGTGATGGAGGACACTGCCCCAGGCTGGAAGCATCTCTCAGGTGGGAGATGGGATGCACGGTGTGAGCTCCCTCTGCTTGGGGCAAGTGCTCTGACCACCACACTCTCTTCTTTTTCAGAAGAAAAGCTCCACCTGTGCCACGACTTGGCCCAGCAGCTCTGTCAGATGGCAGTGAGGACTGTGTGCTTGACAATTCTACCCTGGCAGCTTTAAGCACCCCTAGAAATCATTTTCTCATGGATCAATGCTTTGAGCATCTCAGTCCTGGGGCTCACACTGGTGCAGAGATCCTCAGCTGAGCCCACAGCTTCAGCAACTTTGGTAACTTCACCAGTCAAACCTGGCACCTGTACCAAGGGCTGACTGTGCCCTGTCTAACTCACTGTTCCTGTCCAAAGTGGAGATCCTGAACATCACCTCCTCCAGACCATGCCTTGCAAATTCCCCAAAATGTTCACACATAAATAATTAAGGTCTTTCATGGTAGGAAGTGAATGTAAACACATGGTTTAACCACCCAGCAAAGCTCCTAAAAATTCAGAAGATGAAACACTTTAGAAGGAACCTCCATTTCAGGTGACCCACTGACAGGTAAATGGACATTACTGATAAGCTGGAGCCAGGCTCCAGCTTTAATTAGCCACTGAGGCATGTGGTGGGATAATGAACAATAACGGCCATCAGCTGAAGAGGGGATGTTCTGAGTAGATATAAGAAAAAAATCACCATGAGAATATTTAAGAACTGGAACAGGGATTACAGCTGTGGAAACAACACTCAGAGGTTTTCATGAAATGACAGGACAAACCCCTGAGCAACCTGTTTCAAACTGAGTGTAGAATCTGCCTGGATGGACTACAGACCTCCTTGAGTCCCTTCCAACCTGCCCAAGCTATGGTCACTTAGGGCAGAGATTCAGCCTGTTTAGCTTAGCTTACTGCTACAAATCTGGGTGCTCAAACACTCAAACATTCAGATTTCATATATAATCATGAGACAGACACTCAGATAGTGTTTTGCTTTGTCCCCCCTGCCCCAAAACAGTTTTTATTTATAAGGACCAAGACTATTTTAAAGCATAGTGGACCAACACTCTCTTAGCACAATACAGTTTGTTGGTCTGCAGCTTCCTACAACGAAAGAAAGAAATCAGATCGAAGCTGATCTGTAAAGAGAGCAGGAAAGTCTCAGACACTGGGAGGTCAGGACACAATTAGCACTGTGCACTGCTCCACAAGACAAAAATATAACTTCTTAATTAACACTTTCCTTCAAGAAATTACTATGCCCTGCAGAGCAAGACGAGGCAGTGGGTGGGACTGGGAGGCAAGCAGGCACGTACCCTTTTCTCCATCTCCAGCATGCTGGACCGGTCAGACGTTTTCTCCTGTTTCTGCTGTGTAAATTAAAAATAGAAAGCTATTAAACCCACGAGGCACACACAGGGTGCTGCACAAAGGCCTAGACAGCCTGCAGATGTGCTTGCCCTGAGAAGCAGCAGTCTTTACAGAATCACACTGTGAAAACCAGCAGTCCCCTCCGTAGCACCTTCCCTCTCCAGAGCTAAATCCTTTCCCACGTGCTGGTGCCCCAGCCTTGGGGCCCATTTTTTTGCCTTACCTGGGCTGCTTTTTCCAACTTTGATTTGATGTCAGCCAACTCAAGCTGGGCTTCTTGCAGTTTTGACTTCAGCTTCTGATTCTCAGACAGTGCACTCTCGTATAACTGGAAGAGGACACAGAAGTTTTCAGTCCCTCAGCCAGGCTGCTCCTCGGCCACAGCAGCGCCAGTGGGGCCACCATGCCCTGCACAGCCCCGTGTCCCTGCTGCAGCTCCATCCCTCCCCTCTGCCAGAAGAAGGGTGAACAAAACTAAGTTGGATGCTTTACTTGTGTTTTCAGAATTCGTACAGAGTAAGAAGACAGCTGTTTAATTTTGTAGAGCGTTTAAACACAGTCAAGAGGCAAGGAAAGGAAGGTTTTTAATTTAGGTAAACCACCAAGCAGAACCAAGTATTAAGTTATGGAGGCTGGATGTATCTGAACCCCTCATCCTGTTCTGCTCCCAACACAACACACCCTGGTTGCTCTTGTGTGCTTTTATTTGAAAACGAGGAGAAAGGAGGACAATTTTATGCCACTCCAAAATGGACTTTTTCCCTTCAGTTCCTTCAAAGCAGGGGAATTTCCACTCCTCCAGCAGGACAAGCTGGCCACCCTGCCTGTGCTCCTGGCCAGGTGCTGCTTACCATGTGAGGCTCTCCAGCATCACAGGCATTTCAGAATCAATTCTCTGTTTACTTTTCATAAGGTCTTTAGCATGCACTAGATGTGCATGGCAGGCCACAACACTGCCTGTCAAGGATTACGCTGAAAGTTTCAGAGACTACAGAAGAAATAATTCTGGACACTTATAGCAGTAGAAATTCATTGTGGGGATATGCATGCTTGGGCCATGCTGACATATTCAACAGCACCTTTTCTTGCTCCTTCCGACCTCCTCCCAGCATTTCTCCAGCCTGAATCCTCAATCCCTCTCCCCCTGATAGGTGACTTTCACCCCTTGTTTTTTTTTGACCCTCTGAAGGACCGATGCTTTTGAAAAAGGCTGCTGTGAATTCCAAAAGCAAAGGAAGCAGAAAACGGAAATGAACTTTCTCTCTCTCTTTCCAGAGGTTCTCATTGCAGCCTCGTGCCGCTTCTAGGGTGCAGACAGTGACAACGACACACGCAGGAGTCCCACCTTTTTGTAGTCCCTGCTCTCCTCGTCGGCGCGGGCGCTGAGGGCGGCCAGGCG
>NW_008616382.1:0-2059 GCF_000691845.1 Merops nubicus
CGAGAGAGGACAACTGAGGAGTTTCGGTGCTGCAGATAAAACCTCCCTGCACGGTGCCCCCCACGCTCTGTGGTCGCTCCCACCAGATTGCTCCCACCAGGATGCTCCCACTGGGATGTTCGTGCCAGGGTGCTCGCTGTCGGGCTGGGCCCCAGCAGCCAGATCATGCTGCCAGAGATAAACGTGCATCCCCCCTCCCCACTGACTTTTCAGCTGTGCCCCCTCAGAGGGCACACGTGGGCAGGGAGGACTCTGCAGGGTGGGGTGGCAGCACCCTCTCACCCCTCCTTCCCCCTCAGGACGGGAGGATCGAGTTCTCAGAGTTCATCCAGGCACTGTCAGTCACCTCCCGGGGGACGCTGGACGAGAAGCTGAGGTGTAAGTGCTCCCTGCATGGTGGGCTCAGCCCCGTGGCCTCCTGGCATGACGAGGGCCACTGGGGGGTGGCACAACAGGGACAATGGGGTGTGTATCTGGTTTGGGGGGTCATGGTCCCCAGCACCTCACCGTTGCTGTGGCTTGCAGGGGCGTTTAAGCTGTATGACTTGGACAACGACGGGTACATCACGAGGAACGAGATGCTGGACATTGTGGATGCCATTTATCAGATGGTGGTAAGTGGGGAGGTTGTGGGGTGAGCAGCCCCTGGGGTCCCTGCTGGGCTGGAGCCCAGCTCTGCAGGCAGGGGGGCTGCTGAAACACTCCTGATTCTATCCCTGGGCTGTTCTGTTGGTGGTTGTGGTGTGGGAGTTTGTGCCCTGGCCTGATGTGGGAGGTGTTGGGGGGAAAAATATGTGTCCTTGCTTGGGGATGCCCTTCGGGCAGGGCACAGACGGGTGTGTGACCAGGTCCTGTCCTGCCACTGCAGGGGAACACAGTGGAGCTTCCCGAGGAGGAGAACACACCAGAGAAGAGGGTGGATCGGATTTTCGCCATGATGGACAAGGTGAGGATGTTTTCCCCTGGGACCATGGAATTTAGGAGGCAGCCGTGGGCCCCTTTGCTGTGTCTCAGCTCTTGAAGGTGCCTCCTTCCCCTACTAATGCAAAGTCTCAGCCACCACTGGGCTCACTGCAGACCTCCCCCCCAGTATCCATGTCAGGGTCCCTGAGATGGCATTGCACCCTCTGTGGCACCCCGCTCTGGCTGCAGACATGGGTGATTTGGTGCAGAAATGGAGGCTGTGAGGGCTGGGGGACCCGGGTGGCTGTGTGGGATGCTGTGGGTGCTGCTGGGCCCTGGGGTGCCCGGTGTCCCCCTCGCCGAGACGCTGTGACCGGAGTGTTTTGCAGAACGCGGACGGGAAGCTGACGCTGCAGGAGTTTCAGGAGGGCTCCAAGGCTGACCCCTCCATCGTGCAGGCACTGTCCCTCTACGACGGGCTCGTATAGACCTGGAGCCGAGTGGTGGTGAGTATGTCGGGGGGGGGAGCCCAAGGGGGTCCCCATCTCACACCCCCACCTTCCCTGGGAGCGGGCAGCTGGTTCTCCTCTGCTGAAACATCAAAGTGGGAGCACCCCTCCTCCCCAAATCTGGCTGGGAGGCAGCTGGTGTGCCGAGGGCATGGGGATGCTCTGGAGAGAGATGATATTAAATGTTTGATTTATATCGTGTCTCAGGATATTACGCCCTGGAGCTGGCAGGGTTTGGCATGGCAGTGCCAGGGATGCTGCGGTTGGCAGCATCCTGGAGATGCTGGGCTGAGCACCTCGTGGTCCTCGCCATGCCCAGCGGGGTCATGCAGAGATGTCTCCTGCGATGATTTGAGTCATCTCAGTCCAAGCAGTGCCCAACCACGGGCGGTGGGGCTTTTTTAAACCCTGCTGGAGTTTTGAGCTTTTCAAAGTCTTTCCGCCGGGTCCAGCTTTGCCCCTGCAGCTGCGTGGGCGTTGCCGCAGAGCTGCCTGCCCGTCCTTCTCACCCGATTCTCCTTCTCCCCCCCTCTCCTGCAGATGCCTGGGGGGAGCTGCTCTCCGTGCCATCCGACCACCGCCTCGCGAAGCTTGCCTGTCCCTCTCGGCCTTCCTCTCTGTCCCACGAGCAGAGGATGCCCCCGACG
>NW_008616383.1:0-16330 GCF_000691845.1 Merops nubicus
GCCTGGGGCGGCTGCGGGAGCTGGAGTAACGCGGGGGGAACACACGACACAGACCCTGGGGCTGGAGGGTGACCGGGGGACACGGGGTCGTGGAAGGACTGAATGGGTTGGCTTGGAAGGAACATTTCAAAGTCACCTAGTCCAAGCCCCGTGCAGTCAGCAGGGACCTCTTCAGCTAGATCAGGTTGCTCAGAGCCACGTCTAACCTCACCTGGAATGTTTTCAGGGATGGGGCATCGACCTCCTCTCTGGGCAACCTGGGACAGTGGCTCACCACCCTCAGTGTAAAACATTTTTTCTGTATATCTAGTCTAAATCTCCCCTGCTTTAATTATAAACCATCACCCCTTGTCCTGCCACATGTCCCCAGCTCCACGTGACCTGAGAGGTGAGCTCTTAGTTACTTCCATCCCCTCTGCACGCACAGAGTGTCTGATCATGGCTTACCAAATAATCTGAAAGCTGGGACAAGCTTTCATCCTATATCATCTACCTACAAAGTGTATTAGAGTAGGGGAGAAAGTGCAACTCAAAAGACTCCCCCTTTATATGTTGTTCCCACTCAAAAAGCAGTGTTATAAGAAAAGTACCACCAACTTCATTTTCAGGTAATTTTTAACCTAAACAATTTTCACGCATTCTGAATTACAAACCAGAAAATGATACAATTAATGGAGGAAGTCAAAATGCTGAGATCACTTTGTTTCCACATTAATACATAAAAATGGACAACACATTAAATAAACATTTTGTTATTAACAATTAGAAATATTAACACCAAAAATCATGTATAAATTAGGAAATAAATGTACAAACTATTTCCAAAGTGCTCTTTCAAATACATTATATACACAACATTCAAGAAGTTCTTAATGTAAGACATTTCAGATTGATGTAATGTTGCTGTTTCATTTTAAGCGTTGTTCATATTCTCTCAAAAGTATTTCAGCACTTTCAAAAACCACATAAAAGGCATATTTCCAAGCTGGCAAAGAGCAATATTGCATTCTTCTGGCTACCTGTAATACTGATTTTGTAAAGAAAACAATCTTCTTTTCTGTTCCTTGCTATTTGAGAATACTTGTATGAAAACACAGCAGGAAAGATGAGAGAAACGAGGACTGACTAAAAAAAGTCTTCTATTTTATCAATACCTAAAATTATTAATGTAGCAAGGGCAGTGCTTGGACAACATTTAATAGTAAACTCTTCAGCTGTCCAGTTAAAATTTTGACTTTCCTCTATGGGGAAAGAAAGAAAAGTAATGAATTCAGAGATCTTTTATTCTCCTTGTGGTCTTGGTTTTTCAAAATATAAAGTACTAGGACTTGAAATCCCTTAAATAGACTAGTTCAGACAAAGAAAAGGAGAAAATCCTACAGCATGTATTTACTCAATATTGTAAATTTGCAGGTAATCTCATATTAAAAAATGCTCACAGAGTATAGTTATCCTAGCCTGTTGCCCCAGAAGTTTGGACGTGGTATTTCGTTCAGCACTTATATAAGCACTTTATAAATGCTTTTTATCAACATTTTATAAGAACATATAAAACTGAATAGAAGTGACTTACATTGTTCATACTGGCTTTTACATACCACTAGTTTTTATTTCTAAATTCTCTCTCTATAGGTATTCTTTCATGGTTGACCCCATTAATAGTTCCCCTCTCTATATGCATAACATTGTTTCACAATTAAAGCTGAATTTGGTGAATTTTCTGCAAGAAAGATGGATTTTTTTATTTTTTTTTTTTTTTACTTCTGGACTACTTCTGTCAAGCTACAAGAGAAAAACAGAAGTGATGATGAGCTGTAAGAATAACAGACCAAAGAATTAGACAGGATTTATGGTTATAATGCTTGCTGGAAAATCTAAGCAAGGGCATTGGAAGAACCAGAAATAAAGAAGGATGCCAGCCACCTGCTTGTGAAATTTGGCAAGAAAATGTCTGTGTGAATTATAAAATTGGGAGCAGCATATTTAAGACTGGAGTTTCCAGATGTTTTTCTCTGCTAAGCACAATATGAAGCAATATTGACGTCTAGCAGGTGGACTCTGCGGATCTCCAACTTCCCTTCTACTTTTATTTCTGGGATAGAAATACCTTAGTTTACACAGGTGTAAAAAAGGTGCCTCTAGTGATTAACATTTTCTGGAATACAGGGTTTGATCCTCTTTCGGTACCTTTTACAACAGAAACATGGACTTATGCAGACTACTGAATTCTTAGACTTGGGTAGTTAGTCCTGGTAGGTATTGCAGAAATTGCAGGTCATTTTAGTTTTAACATGTAGTGTAGAATTGTCTTCACATCAGGAGTGGATCCATCCCCTTATTCTTAAGAAGCGAAGTTAAGAGTCTTGGATTTCAGAGGCTGGCAGATGATCTTCAATGCATTCTGCTAAAAGAAGATCAATAACCTACCACAGGATACCTCCCTGGACTGAGACAGGACTTTGTGTTGAGCCAGGCTGCCAAATCACCTGGCTGCTTTCCAGAGCGGGGCACAACTGTGATCAAATGATCCTAAAGCTATTTAGAAACATCAAGAATGGGGCAAGGGAGGGGGTAAATGAAAAAATTCTGCGTTGTATCAACATACAGTACTATACACAGCACCAAATATCAAACCATTAAAGCATTGTCTTGTTACCAGTAGTGCACTGCTTCATATCCAGCATGAAATGAACACTGTTCACATACAGACGCTGCTTTGTGCTAAGGGGTAACCAACATATTACAATTAATCAAAACTGCCTGTACATCCAGTTCAAAATGGAGATACTATTGAAATGAATCTGACACAGGATCATATTCTTTTATTGCTGGTAATTTCCATATTGTCCCTGTAAGAAAAGAAAGAGAAATAAAAATGTTGGAGAAGAATGCATCAGAGGTTTACAACAGACCATTCCTTTTGGTCTGTGAATTTTGAGAGACTCACTGAAGTATCATCAACGTGCCTGCACTGAGCAGATAGATTTGTCTGTGGAGCTAACAGGTAAAGTTGCTTTTTCATAGCAGAGATATGGAGCATTTACCTGCTCGTAGCCGTAAGGCCTCTGTTGCTGAGCAGATGGGCCTGTCTGAGAAGCTCTGTAACTTCCATATTGCTGCCCCTGCCCCTGTTGGTAGCTGGAATACTGTGAAGAGGCTTGTGCAGGACCTGAGGAGACAGTGAAATCTGTTACCATGGCTTGATTTGCTCAGGGGGGTTCTTAGGGCTAACATAACGTAAACCATGATGGTAACACAGTAAGCTCTGCAAGTGTAAACTGAGTAAATTTTGCTCAGACCTCCCTCCAGCTTCACACTAGAAAGTGTTAATAATGATCTAGTTGGGGCAGTGTAAACTCCAGGTTTTAAACTTTGCTTGGAAAAATTTGATAACACTTTAAGCCATTTGCCTTTCTGAACTCTGTATTGGCACAGCCCAATTATTACCTAGGTGCAAGCCCTTTACTTTAGTAACAGCTGCACATTTCACTTCCTAGTTAATCCATCTGTGCCACCATGAACACTGCTCAGCAGACACAACCTACACCATCTCTTGCATACAGATACTTTTAAGAAACAAGTAAATCAGGCACACGACTGCATGGGGATATTGATTTCCTTTTATCTTGGGCTGTATATTCTGTGTGTAGAGTGCTACGTGCACTTTTTAGCAGTTATTGGTAGATTTTTATGAAGGAGAATGCTTAAAAAGAGGAGGCCAAATTTTAACATGAGAAACTGAATTTGGGGGTTAATTTTCAGACTATGTCTGCTTTGAGTAGCCCAAACTACCTACTAGTACTGCAGAGTCAGATGTTAATAATTGAAGTCACTTTTTAGGCACATAGGTTCTATTTCATGAGACCTTAGTTTTCCACAATGCATTTGCTGTTTATATCAACATCATTTTATCAAATTTAGTTAACATTGCCAGTTCAAGGTCAAGTACCATCACATTTGGGAGATCAACCAGAAATCCCTTGCCTGGAAGCTAGGATTTAGATTATTCAAATCTCTCCAGCCTGTTTTTGTACTAAATAACCTGAAATATGTATGCTATGGCCCAGAATCCCTTTTCATGCTATGCTTTTTCGCTAGTTTCAGTAAGTGGATGTCCAAGGTTCATGAAGGAAATAATTTACAGCATATTTTAGCTTAGGAATGGAGGCTTTGGGGTGAAGTATTGCAAACCCTTGAGCAGTCAGTGACAGTTTTCTTACCGTATCCTTGCTGTTGTCCTGGGTAGCTTTGTTGGTTTGGGTATTGCTGCTGGGAATACGTTTGCTGTTGAGCAGCTCCCTGTTGGTATCCTGCTTGCTGCTGGCTGTACTGAGAATTTCCTGAAGAGGGAGAAATTGAAAGAGTTTGGTTATAGCTGAGGCAGGTATTTCACTGTACCTGCGGATCACAAGGAAAACAAAGGAGCCTTGGTCTGGAACTCAGACAAGTACTCTTTTCAGAAATTCAGACAATTGCGTTTTACCAATTGGGATTTTTATTTCTTCAGTGTTTTGTTTTTTTGTTCTGTTGAACAGGAGAGAGGTTTTTTTTTAATATACATTACTAAACAAACAAATGAGCAACCTGTTACCCAAAGGATCTTTTTTTTTCCCCTAGAAGTGTTTCAGAAGGAAAAAAAACAGAGTCACAAAGATAAGGGTGCCAAGGTAAAAAGCCAGTTTCTCCAGAAGCATTCCTACTGTATTTTCTTCTAGATAATGACGTTTATCCCTTTAACCTAGAAAGACCACTCATCTAGTTGGTACTGGTATTTTTTGAAATACCTATAATGCAAATTCCATTTGCAGCACCCTGAAACAACAAAATGAATTGAGACTATACAGACAAAATTTACTTTCCCTAAATGTCACCATGCTGTACCATAATTAAGTTAATATTATTGAAGTTAATTCAGAGTTCTGGTATCTTAATAAAATCACTGAATTTATTAATTTACTACTGTTGAGAGTTTTTTAGTGGTAGAACTGCAAGCTCTTAGTATTGATGATTTTCAAAGATTGGTTTCATTCAACCTGTTGGGTTTTTTTTTCCCAATTTGTAAAATGAATTAAGGAAGATGAAAGAATATTGTTTCCTGGAATTTACCAGTAGGCTTTCTTACTTTAAGAAATTTCCATTTACGACTGCCAAATTTTCCAGCTCTGAACCCCATTTCTAACTGCAGCACATTAGTTCACCTTTGTCAGCATAACTTTTTACTTTAATATGGCCATTTTCACTTGCATTCTATAAAATGTTTGTTAAACGGTTTTGTGGGAGCAGAGGACACTGGTACTCTGGAAGTCTTTTTTCTTGCTGAAAAAAAGTACAATATCCATAGCTAGAATTCCACCTCGATCAGGTACAACTGAGGGTCATTCTTCTGACAACTATGAGGCTACACACAAGTTGTAAGTGATCCCTCACAGCCTCACAGCACAGTCACTGGCATGATCCTGTCTACACAGCCTGATACCATCTCATATAAAACATGCTATCCACAGAAAAATTCTATTTCCTGGGCACTCCATAAGTAATAGCTAAGTAGCAGTTAGTGATGCAGAAATTTCAAGTCATAGTTTACATTTTCATAAGCATGCCATTAGTGTTTTAGGGGACTAGAGCTTTGGTTTACAAAGATTGCCAACATGTTTTCCTACCTCCTTCATAATAGTGTTGTGTAGAGTCATCAAAGGACCTGTCATAGCTCTGCTCAGTATAGGATGACTGCTGATAGGCATAATCACCATGTCCTGCAAGGGTCACAAAGATGTATCAGATACCTCATTAATATAACTAGAGATATATTGCTGAACGATATATTGTGAAGCTGCTTATCCACAAAGATGAGGCTAAGAGGAAATACAGACCCCTTAGGTAGGAGGTCAAATCTCTAGCAAGGAAAGGCACATTAGGGATAAATTTCCTGCATTCACTAATCCAGACTTGGCTTTGTGCCCTTTTTGAGGCAGTTGGGATGGCAGGATGCACTGATGCACCCATCCATGCCCTGGGATTAGAATTTCCTAGCATTTCAATAGGAAATGAATCCCAGGAGGTTTGCCATGTCCTTGGAGGTGGCAGTGATGCTGCTCTGGACTGTCTCAGTGCCCCAGTGAGTACAGCTTGGAGGAATTACCATCTGGGTAGTACTGCTGATTCATGGGTTCTGATGAGCCCTGTCCATGGCTGTACTGTTCACTGTAATACTCCTCCTGACCCATGTACTGCTGCGAGGAACCTGCAAGGCAAAGACAAAGGAGAGCAAGCTGAGCCCCTGGGCTCCTAAGGGATGGCTTCTTCCTTATCTCTTTTATTTTTCCTTTTTTTTTTTAAGAAAACGGTGTTTACATCTGGATAAGTAAACAAGCTACGTATGATGAGAGCGGTTTCAAAGATGTTTTGCTCACTAGAAAAAGGAAATAAATTTGTATTCTCAGAAAAAGCTGGTTGAAATTATGCTACAGCCAATAACATGTCCTAAACCCCCTCACTTCTGTGGCAATACCAAAAGTCTTGGCTATGTTTCATCTACTAATCTGAGTTATCAGAAAGCACAGGAATGTATTCCATGCTCGAGAACACAGTCAGAATTAAATCTTTTTTAATTAATGTACTAATTTGTTTCTTAGCAAAATTCAGTTTATGTTAGAATCAGTCTAGCAGCTTTATTACCTCTTAGAACTTTTTCCAGAGAGGTCTTAGAGCATGGTAGTTATCCTCCGGTGTTTTCCTCTCCTTGGCCTAATTTTTCGTACTAATTGCTGGCAAACTACATCTTCTTTGCAGAAATGTGTTCCTTGTTAACTGTGCCATGTTACGGCTGATCCAATACTATTTGAAAGAATTGAAAAGATTCCCAGTGGCTTGAGTGAGCTGTGTATCAAATCGTTCATCTTTTCTTTAGAGATACACGATCCCTTTTAGACAGACTTATTTTTGCTAAACACCTGAAATAATTAAATAGATAAATCTTGAAAATAGATTGAATTTCACCTGATACCTCCACTGTGTGAGATTTCTTGTGTTCCCAAAAAGGGATTCCCTGTTCATAAACAGGACTTGGAAATGTTGACTTGCCTGCCCCACAGGACGGGCTGAGTATCACCAACGTATCAATAATGGCATCGGCAATCTAACAGTAGGTTTTACCTTGCTGGGAAGCTCTGTAAGGGCCCATGGGTCGCTGCCCCATCATGCTGTTGCCTTGGTTGCTCTGACTCATCATGGCAATGGAGGACTGCCCCTGGTAGTGCTGGCTCCCGCCCTGTGCCGAGTTGTAATGCGACGTTGCCGCTTGCTGGTGCATCATGGAGACTGCAAGGCACATGGAAACCCCCGTTTCCTAAAAGGATCTGTCAGGTCTCTCCCTAGTCTCTTTGGAAGCGAGTTAAAAACCTTCCACTAACATGCACCCTGATAATTCTGCCGATTTTCCACAGGGGGAGATGTTTTCCTACTACACGTATTTAACTCCTCCGCACTGTAATCCAGAAAGGATGTCAGTACATGGTCAGTTATTGCCATTTGCTTCAATCAGATGTTTAAAAAGACATCTAGCCTTGATTATTGTTAGTTTATTTAAAAGAATGTAGTCGTTATTACAGTAGGGTTAAAGAAAGGAATAAGAACTGATGCTTGTTCCTTTCCTACCCCCTGACCAATTCATTGCTGCATTTCTTAGCTAAACAACTCTTCCTTCTACTTCCACCTTATTATACACATGATGATTAGACCTGTTAAATAAGCTGACCTTTTTTTTATATTTTTATTTTATTTGATATATTTATTTTAGGATTTATTCGATCCCTAAATTTCGTATTGTTGGATAGAATTCTTAAGGACTGGACATCCCATTCAATACTCAGTGACAAACATTTTTACAAATTAAGAGATTAATTCTGAGTTGTCTGCTCATCTCTCTGTGCCCTGCAAGCAGTGTGAAGCATCAATAAAATAACAAAAATGTGCAAACAGTAAACCTGTAATACTCATTGGCAGGTTCTTACAGTTAGGATAAAGGTGCTTCTCAGCTCCCTCCCACAGTTGTGGGATTTGGTGCCAGGGGCTATCAGACAGTGCTGCTGCTCTTGCAGCCAGCCCTCCTTTCCCCAGCTCATTGCTAACCACAGCAAGTCAGGGGAAGCTGAAGCAAGTCTGAAACCGTTCTGACTCACGCTGGTGCCTGACACCTTGAAAACCAGAGATATCTTAAAGCTGTCTTTTCCTCTTGTATGTTTGTCACTGTCTACAGAAAATATTTACAGAACAAACTCATGTGTGGTAAACTTCTGAGGTCACTGAAAAGTCAAGTTGGCCCAGAAGGAGGAAGAAGGAGTTTACCTGGATTAGACTGCATGTTGATGTTTGTTCGAGAGACATAATTGCCTATTGACCCCTGGCCTTGCATTGGCACATTCTGGGATGCAGGCACTGTATGGCTGTAACCAGGCCCAGTTCCATGACTGCTGACAGTCATACTCAGAGAGGTCGTGGGCATCGTATTCTGGCCTGACTGCTGCATAGACACATGATTGGGACCTAGAAAAATTAAAGAGAGCAACAAGAAAATCTGTGCTATTATTGGCAACGTAGAGTGAGCACTGAAGCCCTCACAGCCTTTCTAAAATCCCTTCTGATCAGGCAAAACAGAACAAACCAAAATTCCTCATTATTAAAACTCCCTCTTATCGCCAAGCAAATTAAGACTGCCCAGTGCCCAGCTAGAGTGATCCTCCTCTTCCTGGCAGCCCAGTCCAGGCTGTACAGAGCTGCAGACAGGAGAACAAAACCAGCAGCAATGCTCAACAACCAGTTCCTTGCAGGCAGCAGCATTAACAAACGCCAGTGATTTCAGGTACTTCAGGAAACACACGGGCTCTGGAACCATCCCAGCCCCTGAAATCTGTGCTTTCCTTCCCACTGTCCCTTCACAGAGGGTGACAATGGGAAGGCACAGCAGTGGCTGAGGAACACCGTGCACATTGCTGCATCCATTTGGATCCTCTACAACCACCTGACCTTCTTAGCTGGGGTTTGGGAAGTACCTGGGGACCCTTTCCTCAGAGGAAGAGCCTGTCTCTCCTTTTCCTGATATCTGACTGAAAATACTTCAGACTTTTGGAAGATAAATTTTCCAAGTCCCCAGAATAAGACCCTGTTGGTCAGGTACTCCCTTTCCAACACCACCCTATGTAATCATCAGACTGCTCCAACTACATCCCAGCTTTGAGAGTATCATCCTGGCAGCATGCTTCTTTTGAAAACCTATTGCTGTTGGGTAACCAAAGTTGGGGAGAATCTCATGCTTATTTGTTGTTGGTTGTTGCTGTAAATACTTTTATGAATGAGTTTTGGAAAGTTGTTTTCATTGCGTATGGTGACTACCTAAATTGGGATCATAGGATCATAGATTGGGTTGGGTTGGGACCTTAAAGATCATCTAGTTCCAACCCCCCTGCCATGGGCAGGGACACCTCCCACTAGATCAGGTTGCTCAAAACCCCATCCAGCCTGGCCTTGAACACATCCAGTGTGGAGCATCCACAACTTCCCTGGGCAACCTGTTCCAATGTCTCACCATCCCCATAGTGAAGAATTTCTTCCTTATGTGCAGTCTAAATCTCCCCTCTTCCAGTTTGAAGCTATTATCCCTCATGCTATCACTCCAAGCCCTTGTAAAAAGTCCTTCCCCAGCTTTCTTGTTGGCCTCCTTCAGATACTAGAAGGCCACAGTAAGGTGTCCCCAGAGCCTTCTCTCCTCCAGGCTGAACAACCCCAACCTGGTGTTCCAGCCCTGAGCAGTGATAGTGTGTAGTGTTGTCTAAATTCAGCTGTGTTGTTGTCAGTCTAAATTAATTTAGGTGGAATGGAAGACAAGCAGAATCCCCAGAAGAGACAGAATTATGCTGTAATATTTAAATAACTGTATTTTAATTCACAGTTATTAAGTGTATCTACAGCCTCTGAAAAAATGTGTCTAATTCTCTTAGTACAAACCTCATTAATTACCCTTAATGGTATTTATAGACATCAAAATGAAAAAAAAAAAAAAAAAAAAATTGCTGTAGATCATTCTGTTTCCCTCTGATGGAGAGATGCAAGCAGCATTTTCAACAGGAGACAGAGAGCACCAGCTCTGCTGAAGTCAGTGGAGCCAGGTCAATACTCTGCTACAGAGACCCAGCCCTGGGCTTTGCTCCAGTCTTTGTGCCTCATAAAGCTGATGCTTCTACTTGTGCAACACAAGAGCACAATGTGTTTGAATGGAGCTGGCACCTTTGAGTGAGAGGTGGAGTGAAGCAAGTGCTGGTAAACCTTGCCCTGTCCTCATGGGAAAACTGAGAGAATCATGGCTTTCTTTAAAACAAAAAACAAGAGGTTTTGCTTATTTGTGACTGTAAGGGAAATATGAAAGCATGGCCAAAAGTGTTTAGAAAAACAGATTAAAACAATACAATAAACACCAAGCATTGAGCCTCTTTCATACTAAGGCATTTGGGTTTTTCTTTGTCAGGCCTCATTCATGATTTCTGAACAGTTAAAATTCTCAGTTGGGCTCAATTCTGTCCAGAGGCAGCTGAGTTTCACTGCTTGGTTTATTGAATCTAATGGGTTTGTCTGCAGGCAAGCTCTGCATAGAGTCTTAGAGTGCTTTGGGTTGGAAGGGACCTTAAAGATCATCTAGTTCCAAACCCCCTGCCACAGGCAGGGGCACCCCCCAGGCTGCTCAAAGCCCCATCCAGCCTGGCGTGAACACATCGAGTGATGGAGCATCCACAGTACGGGGTAACCTGTGCCAGTGTCTCACCACCCTCACGGTGAAGAACTCCTTCCCCATTTCTAATCTACATCTCCCCTCTTCCAGTGTGAAGCCATTACCCCTCGTTCCATCACTCTGTCTCCAGTCTGGTTTCCAGTGGGCTGATACTTTCATGATAAAATACCAGGTGACAGAGTCTCAGTGACTGAGCAGAGAGTGAACTACACTGAGACCCCCACAGCTCAGGCTGGGCTTTGGTACTGGGATGGGGCAACAGGAGGTAAACTGCTCCTGTTCTGTGGATGACTCGAGTCTTCAAGATTACTCTCAAGTACTGGAGGGTGGGGGGCTAATAAGAAAAAGCAACAACAATAACACTGAAAATGTAAATTCTTAGGAACACAAAACAACGTTTTGACTGGCTTATTAGAATACTTAAGAACTAAGGTAAGAACTTTTTCCAAAAGAAGGCTCAGATATATTTAGTAAGTTCACTTTACAAGCTATAACTGTTTCAAGTAGGTACCTCATCCATTAGTTTAAAAAGTACTATCAGCTTGACCACAAATAGATTTTTTAAAAGTCAGAAGTAATTTCATGGCTTGGATCTGCTCCTGAGTCCCCTGCCAAGGGCTGGGACTTTACAATCAGAGATTTTTATTTATAGAAACACTTTTTTCTCTCTGTCACTCTGGAAAAGACCCTAGGAAACAAGATCTGATGAAATAAGTATGAATTACAAAATAAACAAACAGATTACTCACACTATAAAATACACAGAATAATAAAAAAAAATAAATCTGTCTTTCAATTAGTTTCTTTTAGTTGCATGAACAAAACCAGCCAAAGCATATTATCTCCTTCACAGGTAATGTCTGTGTAAACTCTTTGGCTATGTAGTACAATCCCTGCAAGCTTCTGCAAAAGACAAAGAGTGATGCAACAGCAAATTATTTTGAGAAAGGCTTGAATCCTGGAAGGTGTTTGCATCTAAAGGCTGGGTTGTGTGGTTAGTCATGCAAGGAATTCTATTTTACCCTGGCCAGCCCCACTGCTTTCAAAAGAAAAATACCACAATTGGTAATTTTTTCTTACTAAAAACTTGGATGCATCTTTACTGGGTGATTTTCATTACACATTTAGATACTCAATGCTTTTAATTTCCCTGATAGAAATGCTAACAGAGTGGAGTCCATGCAGAAGCCAACGTTATTCCTGACTGTAGCCATTTTGTGATGATTTCAGCATGTGCCTGAATTCCCCATATGCCTGAAAGGTGAGTTAGGAGAGGTCTTTTCCAGCTCCGTAAGTATATTCTGCATTAATGATTTTGTTGCCAAGCAACAGCAAAGCAGCACAAAGGGGACGGAAGCTCACCATTGCTAATCTGGCTCTGCATGAGGGAGGAAGGAGGGAGGCCTGTCCCAATGGCATCGCTGAGATTGCTCTGGGAGTGGAGAGATTGGCTGGATGCACTCTGAGTCATTCCTCCCGGGCCCAAGTTCATGTTTTGCGTTGGTGGCTGCAAACAACAAGGAGGAAAAGAAAATTTTTGGTTAGGTTTTTCATTAGGAAAAGAATAACCCCCCCAAATTAGCCTGACTGTGACTGAAATCTGCCTCAGCTAAATCTAAATCTGTGCTTCCTTCACTTTTGGGGCTTGCTTGGGTAAACCTTTCTTCATTCTTCTACTGGGTGAATGATATTCAGTGTGGAACAGAGGAGCTGGCAGGCAGCACAGTGAAGATCTTACACTTGTGCTTCTAATAGTCTGGCTTCTGTCCCCACTCTTCTGCACTCACATCAATTTCATCTTGTGCTGGCCAGAACAGAACTGCTGAGGGGAGATGCTTTAGCACAGACCAAGCAGAAGGGTGTTGACAAATTGCCCTTGCCAAGCATAAAGCTACGCTGCATTTTGTGTTACGTGTGATACCTACAAAATCAATCCATTTAGTGTGAATAAAACAATGTTTAAAGACAAATCAACGCCCAAATCTGAATTAGATATTTGACATAAACCAGCTTTTTTTCCTGAGTGAAGAATACAGTAAGAATAGGTAAAGAGTAATGAATCTGGGACAGATGGAGGCGGTTAGAACTGTGCCACTGCACCATTTATAGTATGTAGAACCTGAGCTACAGAGACAGAGGTTAACACTAATGTCCCAAAGAATGTATTTTAAACACAGTAAAAGTAACTTTTGATTTGTTTAGTCGTCTGCTTGGCCACTTCAAATCATTTAGCTGGAAAAACACTAAAAAATGGCTTATTGACAGTGATCAGTAACAGAATCAAAGAACATTTCCCTCTGGCATAGTAAATGGATCTGGTGATAGCACTGGTACTTACAGCAGGAAGCAAGGACTGCATATTCTGGTTAGAATCTGCTATTGTTGCCAAGTAAACCAGGTTTCTGTGCAAGATTTGTTGGTATCTACAGAATAAGGAGTAAAACTTATTTGGAAAGGGTTAACAATACAGAAAAATCTGAGCCTTTTTTTTTTAATTGCTATTTACAAACGATTAGCTAAATTACATTAACCCACTTTTCATCTGTCATAATAAAGAGCAATAGTGATGACCTATATCTGTGCTGTCACAGTGTTCATCAGGGATCACTGTGTTCAACACCTCTTTTACAAATGAGTAAACCCGAGGGGAGAGGTAAAATCCTTGGAAAGCACGTGGAGTGAACTGTGAAGCTGGGACCTCTCTGAGTACAGACACCCAGGCAGCTGCTCAAGCAATTAGCCACTTTTTCTTGCTCTGTTTAACAAGGGTCCTTTTAGTGATGAAATTCCACAACTCCAAAAAACGAAACCTATCTGCCCTGCCAGCAAGCTGAGAAGAATGAGATTTTTTTTCAAGAGTGCTCTAACTGGAGTGTTTACTCAAGTCAGCACCACCAGAATCATTTATGCTTCTTCACAGTTCTTGATGAACTGGAAAAGCTCATAACGAAGGACAGGAGGGCATTCAAAAGCTAACCAACGGCTGTGCCACTGAGCAAAGTGAACAGTCAAACTTCTGGAAACAGAGGGTGTCCAAAAAGACAAGTGAAAGATGCTTTTTTAGCCTGAGTTTTTTTCAGATAAGGGGAAGATGGCTGGAAAGTGGGAAAAGTGGCAAAAACGAAGCCAGAACGGTGACAAGACTTCTTTAGCAAAAGCATAATTTGTAGCCAGTTTTTTTTAAAGTGCAGCTTTCTGGGTTTGGCCCCATAACTTGGCCTTTTGTGGGGCAGACTGGCTGTTCTTCCTGACTGAGATTTACCCCCTGAAGTTTATAAAAGCATTTTGCTTTCAAGGTCAGGAATGGTAAGCAGTGACACAAACTGGTATGTCTACATGCATATTGGTTTAATGTGGATAACCACATGGCCGATCCTTAACCTAATTACTTTCTGATGAGAATGTGTTATTAACTTCGTACCTGATTCCACCAGTCTTTAATGAATCTGCATAGAACAAGTGGTCTTTTAACCATCATTATTTCTAATTATTGTAATAAATAATCTGTTAGAAATATTGTAAATACTCAAATACTTTGGGAAAAAAAACCCCTGTGTTCCAAGAAGAACATACAGGTCTTAATACAAGTGAATCTAAAAACAATAGTCCAAGTATTTACTCAGAGATCAGTGGACACAACTGCTCACAGCACCGTTCTTGAGAAGTACACCAAAAATTTCTAACACACCCCAAAACTCGCAATACTCACTGAGTACATTCTGCAGTTTTCCCCTTGCTCTGGTAATCCATAATACATTGTATTAGGTGGTGATTTTCATCTAGCATCTGCATAAAAGAAATACGATCAAAACTTGTTACTACAAGAATCGTGTTAAAAGTCCTGTGGGTTTGTGATACTCCACATTGACCCTTCTTGGCAGTGGGTGGTGTTTTGTGCAGTTTTGTCACCTTGGGATATTACAAAGTACCTACACGTGACTTTATTGAGCCACAAGACTGTCCTCTTCAAATCATTCCCATATGAACAGTTATCTTTAAGGGAGTATCCTGGGTTATCTGGTACTATCTGGTAACTGGGAGTTAGCTGAAATACCCAACACAGAAGAATTAATGGACTTACCTTTTTTCCTCCTTAAATGGCAGATACATTTTTATGCCGAGGAAGGAAAACGCTTTCACTATGAAATACTTCTGCCCGATTCCAAAATATCAGCCCACCCCTTGCAAAACTTCAGATTTTACTCACAAGCCTACTTTCAAATGTGAAACACAGTTTCCAACAATTTAAACCTGCTAGTTTTCTGGCACAGGACTAGTGAGTGCAGACTGCTGAACCTGAAGTATAAAGTCTGCTTTACTGGGTCTACTGAAACCACATTTAAGAGAATTACATCCCACTACGTCCTTTGGGGTAGTTCAGTTCTAATAGAGGGAGGACTTAAAAGGAAAACACAGGGTGCTTATATACCAATTAATTTATGTGTATCTGTGGCTGCTAGCTTAGCATTATTCAGTAAATTCTAGTGAATTTACTTGTTCCCATATCAGAGCTGCTGGATCAAACAACCACTGACCTTTATTATTTATTACAATGATCTTGTAATACAATCAAAAGTTTAAAATAGCCTTTGATTTGTTTTAAAGTTTCAAACACAATGGCTTGTCTCTTTCTCCCAGCTTTCCTGTGAATGCGGCAAGCCTTCTGCAGGGGAATGAATGGCAAAATAACAGTATTTACAAATTTAGATTTGCCTCTGGCAAAACCTTGCTACCTAATGCAGTTTGCAGGTAGTGCTGCTGCTAAGTGCTTGCAAGATTGGGCCTTGGAACCACTGTGTCATCAGGATAGAACTCTTGAGGGGAGAAGAACGTTTTCATACAAGCTGACTGTGAAACAATCTTTGTAGGTATGTGTTCCAATCAGAACAAATTCCTGACCCATTCAGACGCAAAGGATTATAGGAAATAGATTACAAGAAGATGAGCAAAAGGGATTTTCTGAGCTAGTCACTCCCTCGGACAGCTCAGTTTGTCCTGCTTCTTGATTGTAATTTGCAAGGTGCTCTGCTGCCTGCTGGACGCTGTGACGGGTGGGACCGCAGCGATGCCCCGTGGGGCACGAGGGGCCCGGGCACTGCGGTGGGCACGTGGTAGGTCAGCTGGCTGCTCTCCACAGGGCTGCCCAGGGCCGTCAGAACGGTGTCAGGCAAGGATCCGTGTTCCTCCTGCCTGCATGCCTATGCTCACATGGCAACCCGGGTGCAACAGAGCATTTTGAGAGAAGATCCCCCCGCCTGGTTCACGGCGCAGCTCTTTGTTTCATGCTCTGTACTCGTTGCACAGAATTTGCACAGAATTTACACAGATAGAGGTGAAAATTCTGTATACAGATTAGCAAGGAATATAAGCCCATCCTTTTCAGTTTCCACAGCAGATACCACTGACAACATTTTCCCATTCCATTAAGATACGTGACCAACAGCGAGAGTCCAAGCAGGATTACACATCTCTTCATCGGGAAAGGGCTATGCTGCTACAATGAGCTAAAGAACATTTTGCTTACTGCAAAAGGAATTGGGAATAGCTCTTTCC
>NW_008616383.1:16361-18487 GCF_000691845.1 Merops nubicus
AAAAAGAACTGAGTTCTGATCGCCATTACAAGGAAGAAACTGAAGTTTACTGCCCTGCGACTCCTATTTGATGAACTATTTTAAAGCACCACCATCACTGCCGCCTTGTCAGAAGCTCCAACTTCCTCCATGGGATATCTGTTTTAGGAATAGCTGGCACTGGACTAATGAGAGCTTTGAAAGTCTATAAAAATCGAGTTAATACATAAAAATAAGCTGCTTATATACATTACGAATGTGAATAAGAATAATATTCTTTTTGAATGAAATTGGTACATGTTCTAAACAGCTCGTTTCAATGAGGAGTTTTTGAATTCCTAGTCCAGCACCTGCTTCTTCTCTCGCTGCTCCATTTCCAGACCTGACTATAAAGCCCACCCAGTTCCTGAGCCTGCAAGTCTCCTCAGCACCATCAAAACCAGATCACTGCCAACCGCCCAACAGGGACGAACAGTCCCCCACTGGCAGGCCAGCAAACGTGCCTGAGATGGGAAATGTTGTTACATGTTATTTGTTAAGAAATAATACTGTGAAGCTTCCGTAAAGTTTATGAATATGCAGACAATGAAAGGGCTTAAAAATCAAACTGAAGATACTTTGTCTGCCCTTTATCTGTGGAGACATTAATGGGTTTAAGTACAAACTATCTGAATTATGAAATTCTGTCCTAACCCAAACCAATCTGGAGGTTACAGAAAAACTTAGCCACCGAGCCTGAAATATTTAAGTATTTAAAATTAATCAGTTCACAACACCACATGCTGCAAGAGCTACACAAAATGCACTTAGCTTCCAAACAGTCTCCCGAGATTCAAGTCATCTCTTCAGTCTCTCTTGTGGCAGTTTGTTCTGCCTCAATCTCTCTTCCATCACAGTCTTCCACTGAGGTTTTTTCCCCCTAGAAGTCATGAATTGGCCCCAGACAACATTTTGGCCGCCAAGCCCACTGAGGATTGGCTCGGTGCTATGAGCAATGGCTCTTCTTCACTGGGCACTATACACAGGAGGACCAGGTAGAGCACACACAGCTCGCTGCCACCGCACAGCTCCGCACAGACCCGACACCTGTGCAGCGGGGAGCGCGCCAAAACCAGGGGAGGGAGGAGTACAAATGACAAATAGCGGTCACAGTAAAACCATGCATGTTCTTTATTGACATCTCCAGCCTCTTCCTTACTGACCGTCACCTTCTGCAGGAGGAAGGGGCGTGGGGCATGTGTGCACAGTCCCTGCTGCCAATCCTGCGGAAGAGGAGACAATAACTTCCCAGCTAGGAAGCCTCTGCTCCGGCCTCACGCCAGACCCGCGCGCAGAGCCCGTCTCCAGAGAACATCCTTCGGAACCTTTGTCATTAGACATCAATAAAGACATCGCAAATAAGGATAACAGAGGATGATAAAAAAACCCAATGGTCGGTGCTCCCTCTGTCTTCAGAGAGGTTAAAATTCTGCATCCAAATACAAAAGAAAACCCTCGCAAATGCGCGATTTGATTTTAATGCGTTTTCGAGGTAGTTATTTTGCGGGGGCTAGAAGCTGACATACCGTGAGAAATTAACCATACATTTGCAGATTTTATTGCCATTTCCCAGCGTCTCACTGGCAGCTCTCTCCCCTTTGCGAGCAGCAGCAGCGCTACGGTGCCATCCTGATTTTATTCCCCGAGTCCTCCTCTCGCTCTCTCTCCGCGGCGATCCGAACACCTTCGCTTTGTTCCACCTCCTCCTCCTCCTCCTTCCCCCACCTCTCTCTCCAGCTGTCCATCTCTGCAGCCCTCGCCAATTCACTAGTTTTTTCCTGATCGCCCTAGAAATCCGCCGCCTTCCTCGGCTGCGGGAGCACGGGCGGAATAAACGCCTAAAATCGTCCGTATAAAAGCATGCTTTTTTACCTTCTGGATAGTTTGCTGGGTGACCTCCCCTTTGCCTCTCGGGCGAGCAGAAGCAAAGGCAACCGACATGGTGGGGTGTTTTTTACGTGTCTATAATAAATCGGTTCCCGGCTCTAATAATATTGTTATGATCCGGCCGCTCTCGCCGGGCGCGGATTCTCCGCAGTGCGCGGGGAGGGGAGCCACCTGCAGATGGTACGATCTGCGCCCCGCAATCCGCCACCGGCGACCTCGCC
>NW_008616384.1:0-1070 GCF_000691845.1 Merops nubicus
CGGCCCTCGCTCCTGCCCCGCAGGGCCCCGCAGTGCCGTGCAGCCGAGAGCTGCTTTGGGAGCTGCCCGCTCCGCGAGGGCTGTTGGCGGGTGTTCTCTGAGCGTGGAGCTGCAGAGGGTCAGTTCGGCTCTAGAAGGACTCTGGGCAGCGAGCTGCTTGTTGCCCCGTCCTCTGCGAGGAGCTGGAGCTGTGTGGCCGCACGACTCCCTTGCCATGGCGCTGCCCTGTGCTGGCCGGGGTTGATAAACGCTTCAGCACCGGGCTGGGAGGCGCAGGCTGCCTGGGGGAGGCCCCACCCCCCCTTAGCCCCCACCCCCCATTGGGTTCCCGTTCCAGGAGCTGAGAGGTGTCAGTGAGCGCTTAGATGTGGAGGGGGGGAGGTGCAGTGAGCTGTGCTGTCCACAGAAGAACCGGGGGCACTTGCTTAAGGTTGTTGTTGCTGTGCTGTAATCACGCAGGTTCGAGTGTTGCCTCAATAAGATCCTTACATAGATACATGCACACAGACGTGTGCATCTGAGACCTCCCTTCCTGCTGTGACTTCAGCTTGTGACACCTTTTGCACTTGACGGTAAGCTTCATTGTATGCTAGACTCGCTGTTTCTGGGGCTTGTGGTGATTGGAGGGTTAGTTTGGATGCCAAGTGTCACAAACCGGTACCGAAGGGGCACCGGGTCAGGGCGTTTGTGACTTTAGCTGGAAAAAGAAACTGCGGCCGAGACGCCCCCGTGGCACTCGCCGCCCGGGGGAGAACAAATCGGAAAAAGAAACGGCGGCCGAGACGCCCCCGTGGCACTCGCCTCCCGGGGGAGAACAAATCGAACCCCTCACCACGCCCAATAATCAATGCCGAGACCAGGGGTATATATCCGGAAACAAAAATTTATTCCGGTGAACAACAACACAAGGGAAAAAAACCAAAGGGAAAGAAAAAATCCCCGGGAACGTCTCCGTGCGGAGCCTGGGAATCGGGAGTGCCTTCAGGCGGACGCTCAGGGTGACGTTGCCGGAAGTTCGGGAATCGGGAGTGCCTTCAGGCGGACGCTCAGGGTGACGTTGCCGGAAGTTC
>NW_008616385.1:0-269 GCF_000691845.1 Merops nubicus
CGGGGCCGGCCGCAGGTGCGGGGTGCCGCACAGAGACCCCCGCTCCCGCGAAACCCCCGTTCCGCAGTCCCCTCCCACGGCACCCCTCCCGGGAGCCGCTGCTGACGGGACACGAGTATTTTCTGTGCCATTTCCGAAAGTAAAAAGTTATTTCTCGGTGGAAAGATGCAGCAGCTGAAAAGCCTTAGGAGAAGGGAAAAGTTTAGACAGGGTTGGGTCCTGAGTTCGAGGAGTTCCAGCAAGAGAGCCGAGGGGCACCAGCAGCTTTT
>NW_008616386.1:0-285 GCF_000691845.1 Merops nubicus
TTTTTTTAGGCATTGAGCTTCAAGCAAATCTTTTAGGCCCAATGTTCCAGCCTCTGCAGAGAGGGTATAAGGAGACAGCAACTGCGTTCAGAGATAAATAGTTTCCTACCAGAGCAGGGACTGGAAATTTTCCCCAGTAGAGCTGGATTCTGAATGATGCACCTAAGACAATGTTATTTTTCAGTCTGGAGCCTCAAGCAAAGCAGGTAGCCCCAAGTTTCCTGGCTCTGCTGAGAGAGTATTAGGGGACTGTCACAACCAGCAACTACATTCAGGGGTAACTAC